>NC_140174.1:41979262-41986762 GCF_963971535.1 Notolepis coatsorum
CTCGGACAACGACGAGAAGGCCTACCGGGAGGAGGTTGAGGTACTGGAACGCTGGTGCCAGGACAACAGCCTGCTCCTGAACATTGGTAAAACCAAGGAGATGATCGTGGATTATAGGAGAGGACAGCAGGAGACACACACACCACTGAGGATAAACGGGGCTACCGTGGACAGGGTGAGCAGCTTTAAGTACCTGGGGGTCCACATCTCAGAGGATCTGACATGGACAACACACATAGACTCAGTCGTAAAAAAGGCAAAGCAGCGCCTCTACCACCTGAGACAGTTAGGGGCCTTTCTCACTCACTCATTCTGTCCGTACCGGTCGCGTACCGTCCTCATTCCGGGTCAGAGTGCGAACTCCCCCCCCCCCCCCCCTCCCCCCTCTAGTTTGTGTACACACTGCAGTCTTGGTTCGCTTCGGGTTCTGTTTACGGTTTGCCTTTGAGCGTTTACGCTTGCCGTAGGCGATGATGTCACGTTCGAAAATGTAAACAGGAAGTGTCTTAACACGACTGCGGACTCTGGATGCTGATATAAAATGAACAAATAAACCAATAAATATGAAGTTATATTTGAACCTCTGTTGTCAAGCCAAGTCTGTACCAACAGTAGGTGCATTTAATGTGTATGACCGTCAGTCACTTATAGACATCGGATTACGGGAAACTTACCGATTGGATTACTCACTGGACCAGCTTTCCGAACCGCAACAATGGCCTGAGGAGATCCTCCGGAGAGTAGGACCAGATCCTTTGTTCCTTGATCCCAGGAACAAAAGAACCAGACGGCGTGGGAAGAGAGCTGGGATCCGTAACAGGCTGAGATCCAGACGCCACCGAACACCATTGCCCAGTATATTGCTAGCCAATGTACAATCAATTGACAATAAACTGGATGACATCCGAGCAAGGATTCAATACCAAAGAGACGTTAGGGACTGCAACGTTCTCTGCTTCACCGAAACGTGGCTCACGCCGGAGGTTCCAGACCACGCAATCCAACCAGCCGAACACTTCTTTATCCACCGCAAAGATCGGACAGCAGAGTCCGGTAAACAACGTGGAGGAGGTATTGCCTTCATGTTCAACAACAATTGGAGCGATCCAACTAACGTGAAGGAATTATCCAACCACTGCTGCCCAGACCTGGAATATATAACCATCAAGTGTCGTCCTTTCTTCCTCCCGAGGGAGTTAACGGCGATCATCCTTGTAGGAGTGTATATTCCACCGCAAGCCAGTAACAACGTCGCGCTCTCCAGACTCCACGACGAGGTAAATAGAATACAAGCGGCGAACGTTAACGCCGCCATTTTGGTGCTGGGTGATTTCAATAGCGCCAATCTGAGAAAGGTATTACCTGACTTCTATCAGCATGTGAATTGCAACACCAGAGGCGGTAACATCCTAGATCACTGTTACACGCAATTTAAAGGTGGCTACAAGGCTCATTCTGATAGTGGCTTTGGTAAATCAGATCACGCGTCAATCTTTCTTTCACCAATGTACAAACAGAGAATCAAAAGTACTCCTGTAGTCTCGCGAGAGGTGCAGAAATGGGATTTGACGTCAGAGGAGACGCTCCGGTCTGCGTTTGACTGCACAGACTGGAATGTGTTCCACGACACAGATAACATTAATGTCTACACGGAAACAGTGCTGGACTATGTTTGTACTATGGTGGAAGAAACAATCCCCACTACCAAAATGAGAGTTTACCCAAATCAAAAACCCTGGGTAGACAAATCCGTCCGTGAAGCTCTGAGAGAGCGCACCAAAGCATACAACGACGGCCTAGTGGCAGGCAACATGAATGACCACAAGATGGCGCGATACAACGTAAGGAGGACAGTGTCAGAGGCCAAACGGCGCTACAGGGATAAAATTGAACTCCAGTTTGAACAAGCTGACTCTAGAGCTATGTGGCAGGGGCTCAAAACGATGACAGACTACAAAGGCGCCTCCCTCAAACTGAACAGTGACATCTCCTTAGCAAATGACCTCAATACCTTCTATGCGAGGTTTGATGCTGGTAATAACAACACCAGCTCACAAGCCACGGCAATGGGGGGGGGGGGTCGGCTGCTGATGGAGGCGCAGTGTTCAGGGTAACAGAGCATGAGGTGAGGCGGACCTTTAAAAAAGTGAATATCAGGAAGGCAGCAGGTCCGGACGGCATCCCCGGCCGCGTCCTAAAAGTCTGTGCCGACCAACTGGCCCCAGTATTCACTGACATATTTAACCTGTCCTTAGAACAGGCTGTCATCCCCACCTGCCTGAAGAAGTCCACTATTATCCCTGTACCCAAAAAATCCAAGCCTGCTTGCCTCAACGACTACCGCCCTGTAGCTCTCACCTCCATAGCCATGAAGTGCTTTGAGAAGCTAGTAAAGGGCTACATCTGCTCCTCCCTCCCCATCAACATGGACCCCCTGCAATTTGCATACCGCCCCAACAGGTCCACGGAGGACGCCATAGCCCATGTGCTGCACACAGCAGCATCACACCTGGACAAGAGGCAGGGGAACTATGTGAGAATGCTATTCATCGACTACAGCTCGGCATTCAATACCATAGTCCCCTCCATACTCATAGCCAAGCTCAGGGACCTGGGCTTGAACTATGACCTCTGCCAGTGGGTCTTGGACTTCCTGACTGGCAGACCCCAGGTGGTGAGAGCAGGCAACTGCACCTCCTCATCCATCACCCTCAACATAGGGGCCCCCCAGGGCTGTGTTCTGAGTCCCCTCCTCTACTCCCTGTACACACACGACTGCAATACAATCATCAAATTTGCTGACGACACAGTGGTGGTGGGCCTGATCTCTGCCAACGACGAGAGGGCCTACCTGGAAGAGGTCATGGTCCTGGCGGGATGGTGCCAGGAAAACAGCCTCTCCCTGAACGTCAGCAAAACAAAGGAGATGATTGTGGACTTCAGGAGGTCGGGGGTCAAGGACTACAGCCCCCTCAGCATCGACGGGGCACCGGTTGAGAGAGTCAACAGCTTTAAGTACCTCGGAGCCTACATATCCGAGGATTTGACATGGACCACACACATTGACAGTGTTGTGAAGAAGGCACGACAACGCCTCTACTTCCTCAGGCGCCTAAGGAAGTTCCAAGTCAGTCAGAAGATCCTTAAGAACTTCTACTCATGTACAATAGAGAGCATCTTGACCGGCAACATTACCTCCTGGTTTGGGAATAGCACTGCACAAGACCGAAGCAGACTACAAAGAGTGACACGTTCAGCCGAACGCACAATTGGAGGGGGGCTCCCCACCCTCCAGAACATTTACAACAAGCGTTGCAAGGGCAAGGCGAAGAGAATCATTAAAGACTCCAGTCACCCGAACAACTGCCTCTTTGAACTGCTGCGGTCAGGCAAGCGATACCGGAGTCTCAAGGCGAGCACAGAAAGACTCAGAAGAAGCTTCTATCCCCAGGCCATCAGGCTGCTAAACGAACAATGAATGAACACTACACAACAACAACCACCAAACGCACATAGCACACACATCCACACGCACACACTCACTTTAAACAAACACACTGTAGCACCCACTCCACACACTTTATAGCACACACCCACTTTAAACAAACACACTGTAGCACCCACTCCCCACACTTTATATTTATTGATGAAGGATTGCACTACAACTCGTACACCTTACTGTAAATTGTACCTAAATTGTACCTCATCCCATTTCTGCTTTGCACTATATAGTACTGTACATTAGTACACTGCATAGTATTGTATATTATATGTTAACTCAGAACATTGTACATATGTCTATACCGAACACTGTGACCTCATTTTCTTCTTCTAAAATTACATGCTATACTATGTTATTTGATACTATCTTGTCTAGCACAGTCTCTGGAGCGTAACAGTAAGAAGCATTTTGTATGAAAGTATTCTGTACTTCTGTATGACAACTATTAAAGAAACTTGAAACTTGAAACTTGAAACTTGTCAATATAACCCACCCCATTTTATCACGAATGGATGGTGTTGTAGAGTCCGCTTTTGAGCGTTTTGCAGGGTTAACGATAGCGCTAAGCTAATGGCTAACCCTAGTTAGCTTAGCCTTTTACTAGTAACATTGCTGCATCGATTATATTAAATGTCATTGATCTACTGGTCGACCACGGCCGACTGGTTGGGCACCACTGGTCTAATAGAAATAAATGCATTCGAACAAGAAGTATAGTATACAGCAATGGCTAACGCTAAGCTAACGGCTAACGCTAGTTAGCTTAGCCTGTCCAGCAGCTAACATCCCATCGCTCGTGGCAATTATATTACATGTCATTGATCTACTGGTCGACCACGGCCGACTGGTTGGGCACCACTGGTCTAATAGAAATAACGAATCAGCGCCGTTTCGCATCCCAAAAGGGGTGAGTGAGAACACTCCCCCCCGTGCTCCGGCGCGGTGATTCGATCCCAATACCTGAGTGAGAAAGGCCCCTTAAGGAAGTTCAGAGTATCTGGGAAGATACTCCAGTCCTTCTACTCCGGAGCTGTAGAGAGCATCTTGACTGGAAACATCACTGCCTGGTATGGAAACAGCACGGCACAGGACAAGAAGGCCCTACATTGAGTGGTGCGCTCAGCCGAGCGTACCACGGGTATTGCACTACCACCCCTGCAGGTTCTATACAACAAGAGGTGCAAATCCAGAGCCTACAGAATAATGAAAGACCCTCACCACCCCAACAACAGCCTGTTCCAGCTGCTGAGGTCAGGCAGACGCCTGCGAACCCCAGCTACTAGGACAGAGAGACTTCGGCTCAGCTTCTTCCCCCAGGCCATCAGAGCCTTGAACACTGAACTCTCCACACACAAGCACACACGACACACACACTGTACACGCTCACACACTAGCAGCCACTTTAACATGAGCAAGCACACACTCATGCTGCACACGCCCACACTTATGGCCACTAAGGAAAGGTCACTTTAAAAATAGTATAGTAACAGTAACAGTGTATTGCACTACCAAAGGACCTAGCATGTCCTCCATGCTCTGTAAATAACTTATGTACAAATACCGATATGCCCTACTATGTTACTTGTTTATTGCACAATGTTGTTTTATTGGATTCTATTATATGTTGTTACTACTGTATTGCACATCGTTGCGGGCAAGACCACCCGCATTTCATTGTATACTTGTATGCCGTGACAAATAAAACTCTTGACTTGACTTGACTTGACTTGGTATTCTGACGTGATGACACTTCCTTCTTTTATAGTTTCCTTGGACAATGCATAAGACTCAAAAGGTTGGAATGTTCAACATAATTGCCACTGGAATGTTCATTCCAAATTGTGCCTTTGCCCCCGAGTCTCATGCCCCGAACCAACACTCATTTCCATAAGAACATCATCAAACGATCTATGATAGGTATTTCAACATGTACCAGCTACAGGACCATTCAAGAGTGTAGATTTGAATGGGAATAGCCATTCTAGCAATTCAACTTCTATATACATTTACGTGTTCTATCATTCTCTTTCCTGCTCCTTCCGTGGCGTAGGGCTTGGAGACGACAGGCGCCCTGGACCTGGGCGGAGCCTCCACTCAGATCAGTTTCGTATCTGATCATTACGACGGCTCGGAGTCACCCAACAACTCCGTGACCTTCCGTCTCTATGGAAACGACTACAACCTGTACACCCACAGCTTCATGTGTTACGGCAAAGACCAAGTGCTCGGGCTGACCGTGGTCCACCAGGCTCAGGTGAGCCTACCATGTTGTAATGGACAATTCAAATCAGTTGTAATCTGTAATCTGTACCTACAATTGACTTGATGTTTAATCATCCCTCTCTCTCTACCTCTCTCTCTCCCGCTCTTCCTCCCTCTCTCTTTCTCCCTCTCGTTCTCTCCTTCTCTATCTCTTCCCCTCTCTCTCCCCCCTAGTCAGGTCCAAGTGTGGTGTCAGATCCATGTTTTCATCCAGGCTACAGTGAGATAAAGAGCTACTCCACTCTCTATAACAGCCCCTGCGTGTCAGACAGGAAATCCCCAAATGGTCCTGCAGCCTTCCGTCACATTGGGACAGGAAACCATTCAGCGTGCCAGGAAGTGATCAAAGAGGTCTTCAATTTCAGCCAGTGTAGCTACAGTCATTGTTCCTTCAATGGGGTCTTCCAGCCACATTTGCAGGGGCAATTTGGGGTGAGCCAATTGTTTCACGTGATATCCACTTATATACAAATTACTTATTAAAGGAACGCGCCAACATGATGGGAAATGCGCTTACAGTCTTCTCCAGAGTCAGACAAGAAGATAGATACCAATTTCCTCTCTGTACGTCCAGTAGAAAGCTATCCGGCTGCAAGCTAGCCTAGCACAAATGCATGTAAGCGGATATGGACCAACTAGCCTATCTGTTGGCCAAAAACATCTCTCCCAGAGTTTTAAGCTAGGCTAGTGGTCCGTATCTGCTTCCATTCATTTGTGCTATAGGCTAGCTTGTAGCCGGATAGCTTTCTACTGAACACACAGAGAGGAAATTGGTATCTATCTTCTTGTCTGATCCACTCAGATCAGTTTCTTATCCGATAATTGTGACAGCTCAAAGTCACCAAACAGTTTCCGTCTCTACGGCAACGACCGCAATCTGTGTACACCCACAGCTTCCTGTGTTACGGCAAAGACCAAGCGCTCGGGCTGGCCCTGGCCCACCAGGCCGCCTATTTTTGCACCGGTGGTTTTCAGCGCAGCCGGTGAAATGGGGTACAAATCTGCGCTATGCGAAGGGAAGGGAAGGTAGTCGTTCATAGACCACTGCACTTCCGCGTTATGCAGAAGCTCATGGAGGAGAGAGCGGGGGGAGAAAATTAATGAATGTGGATGAGAGCCTTGACATTAAGTGGTTGTAGCTACGGCTGTGGGGGTGCTGGAGACATTAGCGACCAATCCCAAGTCGATCGGCACTTTCTCGGCCGAGCTGTAGTCACTTTTCCACACCTACTCCCGAACTCCACATGCACAGATTTACCACGGAGTCTCTCTGGATTGTCCAGAGATCTAGAGGTTCATCAATCTGCGCATGCGGAGTTCGGGAGTAGGTGCGGAAAAGTGACTATAGCTCCGGCTCGGCCGAGAAAGTGCCGATCGACTTGGGATTGGTCGCTCCGTGTTCAGGAGACTCGGGGAATACAAGTCTATTGGATCATGTCTCCAGCACCCCCACAGCCGTAGCTACAATCACTTAATGTCAAGGCTCTCATCCACATTCATTCATTTTCTCCCCCCCCCCCCCCCGCTCTCTCTCCCATGATTTCAGAATACCGGAAGTGTTGCGGTGGTCTATACGACGAAACCACGCAGACCCACTGCACGAGCGGTGCATGCTTCCGACAAAACGTCCCCGCCTGATCGTTCGTGACTGACTGAGTGAGTGGGTGAGTGACTAGAGTACTGCGAGTGCAGCGGGGGGGGGGGGGGGGGGGGGGGGGGGGGGGTCTAGTAAAGGC
>NC_140174.1:41991762-42034188 GCF_963971535.1 Notolepis coatsorum
TGTTTGTGTGTGTGTGTGTGTGTATAATTATAATATTATTATTGTCTGTGTGTTTTATGTGCACACAGAAACATAGTGTGTTTTTTGTGTATTGTGTATTGTGTGTGTGTGTGTGTGTGTGTGTGTGTGTGTGTGTGTGTGTGTGTGTGTGTGTGTGTGTGTGTGTGTGTGTGTGTGTGTGTGTGTGTGTGTGTTTTTTTCAAGTGTTAGACTGGGTAAATACATAATTTACTTGAAGGGCAGCAGTAGCCTTAAGGGTACAGAGGGGTGCTTGTGCCTGAATGTTTGCTGGTTTGATGGAAAACCTGGGTGGGCGAAGTGAATGAGTAACACTCTCCCCCTCCCATCAACTATCACTAAAGTGCCCCTGAGCAAGGCACTTAAACCTGCTCAAGTGGAACAGCTCACACGTATGAAAATGTGTGAATGTAGTGCTGGAAAGGAGCATGCATGCTCAGCAAATCTCCTCTGTAGAGGTAAAGAAAGGTTTAAAGAAAGAAAACAGAAATAGAATAATAGAATAATACTATAGTAAAAGGATACCATTCAAAACTGCACTTAAAAGTATTGCATTATAATATTTCTTTATTATTATGTACGTAAATATTAACATTAACATTCACTAAGGGATTTTCAGTGCTGGGAAATGTTTAAATGCATACTAAGTAGTTTCAGCCACTAGATGTCACTAGAGGCGCATACATAGGAAACGCTGTACCATCGAAATAGTTCAGATCAAACTAGTCAAACTAGGCATTGCAGGTCATACGTATGACTCAAGATCCAGCAATGTCTTATCAAACTTACCACAAAATTCTTTGTCAGAAACATATTTTAGGTTAAACTTTAGGTAGAAAAAGAGAAAGTTGACAAGCAAACAAGCCGCCACAGAAGCAGAGAACCACGGACTGCCCAATAGCAGCATGTTTATCCAATCAGGTGCATTCCATGTGGGGGAAATGGCTAGTAGGACGGGGATACATGCGTGCACTCGCTGCCCAAATGTTGACGCCCAGAAATGTCAAACAGCTAAATAAGAAGACTCTTCCCAGGCAGAGGGAAGGGTCTCTGCAGATAAAGACACCACCACACACTTCTAGTGGGTATTATCCAATTCTTCCCTCCCCTGTCTCGAACGTTGCTAGACCATGCCTCCCACTGGTCGGCTGCAATGTGGACGAAGCCTTGCATCACGTGTCCCCTCCGGTACACGAGGAGGCAGCCGTCGCATCTTTTCACCTGTACAGCGCGATCTCTCAGTGGCGAGGAGTAACGCGTGGGAGGCTCATGCTGCCCCGATACTTCCTGATTCTGCTGTACAGGCGCACCAACCGACCTGTAGGAGTCGCTGTCCACAACGTCCGATCCCCACCCACCGGCTTTCCCACCCCCTAATACTGCCAATTGTATTAGTATGAACGACCAGCCAAGCCGGAAGCAACGCAGAGAGCTGGGCTCGAACCCAGCATCTCCTGCGTTAGTGGCGAGCGCCTTGCCCACTGCGCCACTTAGCCGCCCTTCTCCTCCTTTTTTCTGTGATTTTTCCTCCCATCCCAATTTTCCTCTCGTGCCAATTCTCCCTCCCCTGTCTTGATCGTTGCTCGCATGTGCCCCCCACTGGCCGGTCATAGGGAGGGTAGAAGCCCATCACATGTCCCCTCCGATACATGTGGAGGCAGCCAGCCACTTCTTTCCACCTACTAGCGCGGACTCTCATTGGCGAGGTGTAACGTGTGGGAGGCTCACACTGCCCTCGCCATTTCCTGTCTTTGCTGTGCAGGCGCCCTGACCGACCTGTAGGAGTCGCTGTTCACAACGACCAGGTTACCACCCATCGACTTCCCTCCCGCTGACTCTGCCAATTGAGTCAGTATGACGGCCGGTCCAAGCCGGAGGCAACGCTGACAGCCAGATTCGAGACCGGTGTCTCTTGCGTTGGTGACGAGCGCTATGTCCGCTGCGCCACCCAGCCACCTTATAAGTGATGATTGAGAGGGATTATGTTTGTATGACATTGTTTTTTTTAGGATCATTCTACTCCGTATGCCTTTAATCTTCACACTGTTAAACTCTATCAATCAAGCCACACATCTGGCTCTCACCCAGAGATCTGGATAGGCTTCAGTAAAACAGTTGGGCAAGGAAGGGACAGTGATGCTGCGGGGCAACATTATAACTCAATGACACTTCGCTTGGGCTGAGCAGAGCAGTACAATCAAACCAGAGCTGTCTCTTCCAGAGGCATGTGCAAGGAGCGTTAATGAATGTGTTTGATATCTGAACCACTGGCTCCCATTAGTCCTGTTATCCCGCTACTTCTTTATTTATCTTTCTAGAAGGAGGGTGGGTATTTTCTTTCCTTTATTGGGATAGTCGGATGGCTGAGAGGGAAACAGAGTAGGGGAGACTGGGGCTAGGCAATATGTCCAAAATATCATATTCATTTTGATGTTATAATGGTATGTGACGGTATAGTTTTCCAGTGTTACATTGTGATATGACGTCTTTTTTTATGTCTTTTAACTTGTCATGGTCCTATTTCATTCAAAATCATCTATTTCCTTTTACTTTTCAAATATTGCTGCAAGGAATCTTTCTTTGATTATCTTTAAAATATACAGTTTGTATACTGTATATCTATTTTACAATATGTATATATATTGTGGACAAACGGTATAGTAAAAATCCATACCTTTGTATGGATCCATGACGGTATACCTTCATATTCGGTATACCTCCCAGCCCTAGGGGAGAAAGCCAGCAGAGGTGCGTGCAGGTCACTACACCATCTCTGAGCACTATCCTGATACTTTTTCTCTTTTTGTGTGTCTTTTATCATTTGCTCCCATCCCCCAATTTAATCATTATGCCAATTCTCTCCTGGTCGTTGCGCTACCTTCCTGTCGGTCTGGGGCGGGTGTAGACTACGACTCCTCCAATACTGTACATGTGGAGTTGCCAGCCACTTCTTTTCACCTGACAGCAAGGGGTTTCACTGGGAGAGCGTAACGCACACAGAGGTTCAGGCTGTATCCCCCAGATCCCCTCCCTGCTGAACAGGCGCCCCTGACCGACCAGTAGGAGTCGCTCTTGAAACGACCAGGACACGTCTATACTTTAAGCTAGTGGCTTGTCCTTCCGCGTTCCCGTTTTGCGCTCTGATTGGCCACGCACGTTTCTGGTCATGTGACATGTGCGCCAATCGTGGGGACGGCAAGTTCTGCGCCTATTTCCGGGTCTAACAGCCTGCAAACGACCTAACGCCTAGTTTATCACTGGTTAAACTTAGGCGACTCTTTCGCAGTTGGTTAAGGTTAGAGTTTGGAATCAGGGCAGGCGTTCTATTGCCATGCTCTAAGACAAACTCTAACCTTAACCAACTTCGAAAGAGCGCCTAAGCTTAACCGTCCAAAAACTTGCCGTCCCACGATTGGCGCACATGTCACATGACCAGAAACGTGCGTGGCCAATCAGAGCGCAAAACGGGAACGCAGAAGGACAAGCCACTTGCTTAAAGTATAGAAGCGACCAGGACTCACACCCCACCAGCTTCCCACCCGCAAACACTGACCAAGCTGGAAGTAGCGTTGCCGGGAATTGAACCTGGGTCTCTGTGGTGGTGGGCTTAGACCTCAGTCTACACTACCCAGAGCCTTTGATGTATTTTCTGGGTATATATTTTAGTTTACTGCCATTGTCGCTTAAAATTGTGGCAGGATATCCATCAAAAAAGAGGCAACCTATTTAAAAAGGGGAGCCCACCCCTCCTCGTTAAAGATCTTAGGAGTGTCCTTTTGTTTCTGTCCCCCCACAAAACACCTGAATACGGCCCTGTATTCCAGTAAAGAACACGTACCTCTACAACTCTTAAGTACAGGGCCTGTATTTATAAGTAACCGCTGATCTGAGACCAGATTGGCCCATAAGTCATAGTGAGGTGTATACGATCACGTGACCTGATCTCTGATCCCAGATCAGTGCTTCTATTCGTAGCCCATGTGATAAATAACCTGGGTGGGTATTACAGAAAAGTCCTGAAATCCTCCTCTCTTTAGGACAGCATTTAGGACTTTTGCCATTACAGAACAAAATGGAGCAACAAACGGTCTGACTAACTTCCTCTCCGCTCCCCTGGTGTCCAGATAAAGGGCAGTGACGCAGGCTGGACGCTGGGCTACATGCTGAACCTGACCAACATGATCCCAGCGGAGGCCCCCGACTCGCCCCCTCTGCCCCGCGCCGGATACGTGTCCATCCTCACCGTCATCTCCCTGCTGCTCGTCCTCCTCTTCGCCCTGAGTCTCCGCTCTTTCTGCCCGCGCTGCTCCAAGCAAACTCTCATCATATAAATACATATTCATATGAAGAGTGCTGGGTATGGATATGGGAGAGCTGGAGTGTGACTAGAGTGTGTGTGTGTGTGAGGGAGAGAACGAGTGTATGTGTGTGAGAGAGAGAGAGAGAGAGAGAAAGAGAGAGTATGTGTGTGTGTAGAAGAGAGAGAGAAAGAGAGAGTGAGTGTGTGTGTGTGTAGACCTGTGTACGTGTCTTGGAACATGATGTGAATAAGATGTTAATAAAATGCCCCACATTTATATATAAATGCTTTGACTGGTTTGGTTCATCATG
This sequence comes from Notolepis coatsorum, assembly GCF_963971535.1. Taxonomy (NCBI): domain Eukaryota; kingdom Metazoa; phylum Chordata; class Actinopteri; order Aulopiformes; family Paralepididae; genus Notolepis; species Notolepis coatsorum. Next base: position 41,996,392 of record NC_140174.1, read on the forward strand.
TGTATATTGAAAAAAAACATGTAAAACATCTGTTATGAAATGACATGATTTATTTCAACTGTAGCTAAAAAGAAATATTTATTTATCTAATAAATAGCTATTGTTACAGTTTACCAACAGTTAAAACCAATAAACCAGCCAGCTGAAGACAGACAAAGTAGTTTTTTTTTGCTATAAAAAATGTCTTCCATTAGACCCATATCCAGTTGTCCAGGCTTCTTTTGCAGGTTAATATACCAAACGGTTTGCTTTCTAGTCTGCTATGGTGAGGCTACAGCCTAGTGGTTTATGCAATCTATAAAACCGAGGAGGGTTTATCAGCAAACTAGATTTCTATATGGAAACTAGATTTCCAGATTTGTATATGGAAGTGTTTTCATGTGTTTGTTTGTTTTGGCTACCTTTTAACATTCCCATAATAACCAAGTGTATTGGTCTTTGAAAGCACTTATGTGGCAAGTGTGAGTTTGGAACTCAGTTATGAAAGCAAAACAATGAGAGCACTGCCCTCTAGTGGCGGGTATGGAAAACACAATGTAGCATGAGTTACTATTGGTACCAAATATATTACATCATACTATTATTTAGAAACACTGGCCAATCTTTGTCATAAACAAACAAGGAGAAATGCAGCATAATATATTCCTCTGAATTATTTGGAATTCTTGGCACGTAGTGCTTTTGCATTTTGGGCCAGCATTATGGTACGGCTGATTCTTACTCAGGTTACAGGTCCATTTTCCTATGCAAATACCCCCTCTGCTTGTAAATCGTCTCAAAGAGAGTTATAATCCTCTGGAGAACACTGGGCCCCAGTGGAGTACAGTACAGTACACATAACTGAGGCAGGAAGTGGCAGCCTGTAGGGCTTCCCTCCATCTAGGACCAAAGCCCTTCCTCCCCCAGCTCTTATCTCCCCTTGGGTCTTTGAGGAAGAGGGGAGAACAAGTAAACACCACCATCCTGAGATTATGAGGGTGGTGCCCCACTTTCCCGCTGTCTGTTAGCCTTGGCAGCATTAGAGAGCAATCACCTCTTAAGTGCTTGCATTGGCTCGGCTCACACACGCACACACACTAACACACACACGCACAAGTCAAGGCTAGTTGTCTCCTGGACAGCTTCCAATGGAACAATGTGGGGCAAATCAGGCCAGTCTCTCGTCACAGTTTCAAACACACACACACACATCCTACATGGCACACAAAGAGTCAATTCACGAGGTTGCCATTAGCCACGGAGTCTGTCACCGGGGTGTATGGCATGGACGGGCGGGACTTGTGCTCCTGACGGAGGGAAGCGGCCTGTTCGGACACGGATGAGATAACGGGGACGTGGCCTGTGGCGTGATCCTCGGCCGTCTGGTCAGCCAGGTGGTCCTGCTCCATGATGGCGGCGGTGTCCGAGTCCAGGTCCCTGCTCGTCTCTTTGTAGAACCTCCGTCTCAGGGTCTTCATCTGAGGAAGTTCGCAGCACGTCTCCAAGACCACCAGCATACACACCAGGCCCAGTAGCAGATAGACTGGGGGGAAAAGCACACACATAAGACGTGGGGAAGGTCAGATACACTTAGTGAAATCAATTAAAGGCACCACTAGTAGGATTTCGATATCGACGTATTGTTGTAAATTTGAGAAACATGAGACCGGTGAGAATGGAAGATAATTGACGAGTTCTTAGCCTCTACTTTGTATTGATATTGTGTGCCAATCAGGTCGGATCCACAGGAGCTCTAGAACTCCGGTCAGAAGGGGCAGTTTACCCTCTCGCAGCTTCTTCAAAACAAATCCCATGTTGGGAAGATTCCAGGGGCGAGGAACCAACGGTAAAATCCCCTTTACAACAGCAAGCAACGTGGTCTTATCATGATAATTAGGCTACCAATCTAATTTGTTTACAGTAACTATACCAAGTTATCACAACTAATCTGATCTGACAATGATATATGATTATGATTATTGTTTAAAATTCTCCTTGTAGTTTTGTCCCATGGGGGAGGGGAGAATGTGATGAAATAAATACTGGAGCAGTTTGAAGCATCTGAAACAAGATGTAAACCACAGATGTAGATATTTATTGCTTTCAGATCTAAAAATTATTATGGTGTCGTTAGACCCTTCCCCTTTGAAATTACATTACCATCTTTCAGGGAATCTAGTGCACACTTTTGAGCAATTGCAAGTTATTAAAGGAGACATTGGAGAATTTGGAGGCTACATGTGTATTATATCGTCATAGCAGAAATCCCATGTAGGATGTAATTATATTATGTTAATAAGTTAAAAGAACATCAGGTGAAGGGCAGTAGTTTTCCATTCCTCTCTCTCTCTCTCTCTCTCTCTCTCTCAATGAGGGGAACACTAAAATTACGTGGCTGTTTTCTGGTTACAACTCTTCCCCTATTATTGATGGCCATTATCAAAAGGCAAACTCGTTGTAGAAAGATAGGTCTGGCAGTAGCAGAGCCACAGCAGTAAAGCTACTGACACGCATGAGCCGCAGCAGGTCTGAATGAGGAAGTGTAAAGGCGCTCCCATAGTCCAGCAGACTGTACACAGAGCGGACTCCGCGGAGTCCGCTCTGTGTACAGTCTGCTGGACTATGGGAGCGCCTTAACAGTCACAAATGTGCCTACTGTTTGTGTTATTATTTAGTTGCAGTGCCTTGTTTTGGTCACTAAGTGGTGCTCCTTGTTTGTACTTGATGTAGCAACAGGTTTGAAGTGACTCACTTCACTTTCTGTCTACCTGCCGTCCAGCATAACAATTTGGCTGTAAATCTCTATATATCGATCTACATATATATTGAGAGAATATAGAGCCGTATGGCCAGGCATCGTATGGTCATAAGAGTCCTTTTTTAAGTGTGTGTGTGTGTGTGTGTGTGTGTGTGTGTGTGTGTGTGTGTGTGTGTGTGTGTGTGTGTGTGAAATCCCAACAGCAACGTCTGAGTAGCTCTTTTTGCTAAGCTAAGCTATCCTGGTGTAATTATTTAATGCTAACAAGTTAACGTCACACAGCCAGACACGTTACAGCAGCCGTCGCGCGCAGGTAGAGGTAAGCTGCGTGGACAGAGTGTTATCACTCTAGATGTGAAGAACACATGATGAAATGTAATACGCATGTAAATGAACATCTGCTCCTCAGTAGCTCACCTGTAATAGCCAGTCTGTAGAATGTTCTATGGGGGTTGGCCTCTCGGCTGTGGGTCTCTCCAGGAACGTAGTCCCCCAGGCCGATGGTCGTCAAGGAGATGAAGCAGAAATATAGGGACTCCAGGAAGCTCCACTGCTTCTCCATGCTGATGAAGATCCAGGCAGGGATGAAGAGGAAGAAGAGGGCCATGACGAGGGTAAGGCAAGCGGCGTGGATGGCGGCTAGCCTGGACTTAGACATGCCCCACCGACGGTGGAGGTAGGCCACAGGACGCCGTGTCACCAGGACCATGATCCTTTGCACCAGGACGGAGAGGAAGAGGAGGGTGACGGGGATGCCCAGGAGAGAGTAGAAGATGCAGAAGGCCTTCCCTCCGTCAGAGAGAGGGACAGTGTGGCCGTAACCTGAAAGCACACACACACACACACACACACACACACACACACACACACACACACACACACACACACACACACACACACACACACACACACACACACACACAGTATAAAACTTGACTGTTCAAATTGCAGATGTGTTTTTGATACAGCTCTGATAAGAAAATGTACCCATATCCAGTTAAAGTCACCATGGGTAACTATGGTCATAGTGAGTTGTTCCATTATTCATATGCTGTGGAGCTGCACCAGCTTGATGATATTATCAAGTAGAGTCTTGTTGCTCTCAGGTATTCAGCTTAAAGGGGAATGCCACCCATTTTAAGAATTCACATAATGTTCTTCCCGTTCGCCAGGATAGTTGAGTCAGTATTTGTGAACAATACATGCACCACTCTCTCCTAAAGTTAGAAATCAGATAAAGAGAGCCTCCAAACTGGAATGCCAATGAATGTGGATCTTATTTTATGCCATATAATGTTTGTGTGAGCCCTTACACCCCAAATGTGGTTTTAATTCTGTTTCAGACCTTCTAGCAGTGCTAGCATAATAGAATACCCTCAAGGGCTCACATGGCCTCATACAACCAGAGCCCCATTCATTGTTTATGGGGCAGCACCAGATTTCACATCCCAGCTACATCACCGTGTTGAGGCTTCTCTGATTTCTAACTTTAGGAGAGAGTGGTGCATGTATTGTTCACAAATACTGACTCAACTATCCTGGCGAACGGGAAGAACATTATGTGAATTCTTAAAATGGGTGGCATTCCCCTTTAAGCTGAATACCTGAGAGCAACAAGACTCTACGTGGTAATATCATCAAGGGACGATGCTGGTGCAGCTCCACAGCATATGGATAATGGAACAACTCACTATGACCCATGGCGATTTTAACTGGATATGGGTATATTTTCGTATCAGAGCTGTAGGCGGCGCTACATTCAGGCTTAAATAAAATCCGGGTTCAAACTCAAACAAGAATTCCACGAGCCGATACAGTCGCTCACTAACTTTAGTTTTGACTGATGATCAACTCCAAAAAGTGTCACCTGATCATGACCTTGATGGCTTAGAGTAGACGACAGAGTACAGCAACTTGCAATGGGCCTGGTCTACAAGATACACTATACGACTAAGGTACCCATGTACATGTCAAAATACTTCCCAAAGGTCAGTGAATACCACAACCACTACACCAGAGGAAGCTCAACAAATCATGTTAAACCCAGATTCGGCTCAAACAAGGGACTAAACACGTTTCGCAATTATGCCACATCAATGTGGAACGCCCTACCCAAAGCTGTAAAGGAATGTGAATCCCTACCCACATTCAAAACCGCTCTTAAAGAGCACCTACGGGAGGCTGCAATTAGAAACTGGCCACCGTAAATGCCCAAAACCCCCACCACCTCCTAATAGACAGTCTCCTCCCCACCGCATGTATATATTCCCTCCTCGCCGTATGTATATCTCTCTCCCACCCACCCACCCCCTCCTAATGTACAGTCCCCTCCCCATCATATATATATACTCTGTCAGGATCTAGGGGTAACAGTACTGTATATTTGAATACCGTTTATGTCACAAATGTATCAGTACTAAATACCTATATGTCCCTATGCCATAAATGTCATGTATGTTGTGTATGTCATAAATGTCTATATGAATTGAAAATGGGGGACCCTGATGGAAACAAGACAAACGTCTTTCTCAGGTCTGCATCCCCTTAACAATTGTGTGTATTGAGCCGTACTGTATTGTACCCATTCTGCAATCTGTTAAATAAAGTTTTCATTCATTCATGCTCTGATTCACAGCTTCCGGGAGACATTGTCTATTGACTGAACTGTTAAAGGTCGTTGGAATACAATGTAGATTCTGTTTGAGGGTGGATTTAACCACTGAGCTCTATGAACTATAACCAACACTAATCAAATTGAGTGTGTACTAGTGTTTGTGCTTGACACAACTTCAGAAAGAGAGTGAGAGCGAGAGTGTGTGTGTGAGAGAGAGAGAGAGTTATCCAACATGCATCCCCTGTCTATCTGTATGTCATGTTATGATGAATTGAAAATGGGGGACCCTGATGTAAACAAGACGAAAGTCTTTCTCTGGTCTGCATCCCCTTAACAATTGTGTGTATTGAGCCGTACTGTATTGTAGAGTAACTAAGGAAGGTTCCTGTTTTAATGTAGTGTAGTTTTATTGTCTGTACATTTTGTACATATTTTATTAATAAATGTTGTATTTTACCTTTTAATTATATTTTGAGCAATATACTGTTGGCTGATAATAATATGTGTAATACATGTTTATGTAAATACCATGTGCTGCTGAGACCAAGGACCACAATGGAAATAAGTATGTGCCTTTTGTGTGCTATCCTTGATAACTAAACTAAACTAAACTAAACCCATTCTGCAATCTGTTAATAAAGTTTTCAATCATTCCCTCATCCTCACCAGTGGTTGTCAGCACGGTGCTTGTGAAGAACAAAGAGGACATGAAGTCCCAGTTGGGCTCCGTGTCGTTACTGAGGACCGACACTCCGTAGTTACTGGCCTCCAGAGCGCGGGTCAGGAGCTCCTCCAGCCGCTCGTCGGACACGCACGCGTTCTCCTTCAGAAACTCCTGCCGGGCCGCTCTCAGCTCCTCCCGCAGAACGCGCTCGTAGGGCAGCTCCACCGCGGAGAAGATCCCGGCGCCCACCAGCAGGTACAGCACGTAGCCCAGCAGCAGCGCCGCGAAGCTCAGCGCCGCCCGGTGCCGCTCCAAGAACCAGGCGCAGGAGGAGCCCCCGGCCATCCTGATGTATTCCCAGTTCAGTGGATCCTATTATAGCGTGTGTTGTTGCTAATGCTAAGTATTACTTAGTTGTGTTGCCAATAAACATACTTTTACCGGCACTTCAGACTAGATTCCCTTTTCTCGTGTCGAGTCGAATTATTATTATCCTTCTGATGGTTTTCAGTTTTCGAGACGTCTTCCTCCGTTCTTCCTCATTCTTCCCGATCTTCGTGACCTGAGAATTCAATTGGAGCGGTGACGTTGACAATTCACCGGACCAGGTAGACAAGTCAGGTGTGTGTGTGTGTGTGTGTATATATATATATATATGAGAGGGGGGGGAGCGAGAGCGAGAGAGAAACCACATAATAGCACTCTAGAGTCTAGACCTACCTGCACACCAATCACGTCCACACCCAACCAGTTAAACAAGTTTTCTTTGTTTTGAGTCGAGACAGATTGCATTGCCTCAGGTATAACAAGGCCTCTTCCTTTATTTAGCCTATACTGTACAGCAAACGTCATCATTGGCTTTCAAAATATAGCATATGGCAAAAACTATGACATGTATAGCTATCACATTCACATGTATAGTCTATTTAATCCGCAATTAAATAATAGCCTATGCAATTAACATGGATATTGTTATTTTGTTATTATATTTAGTTTCAGATTACTTCGTCCATTCAGTCGTCTAGGGATCGTTTGTGTAAATACCAATTTCTTATCCCCTTGAGTTGACCCCATCTAATAATCTTTTTGTCCCCCTCTCCCTCTGTTCTTTTTCCATTCATCACCTGTACTTATCCTTGCTACCGCCAGAGGACGCTAGACTAGAGTATTAGACTATTTCCCAGACATTGGTAAAGCCAAGGTAGTAGTGAATAATGTCTTCTACGATTAGGAACTTGTAATACAAAGTACAACAAAAAAGAGCACAAACTAGTACTACATGTAGTTCTCAGATTGTCTTTATTGATGATGAAATGTCTCAAAACCAGACAGATGCACAGCAGTCTGTTTTACCTCCAACGTCCATCCACTCATCCCTCCAACTAACCCCCTCTCCCCTTTTGGTTTGGAAAAGTTGTGAAATAAATAAATATTTACAAACCTTAACAAAAAATAAAAAAAAATTACAGCAACAACAACGATTGTCATTAGAAAAGTGAGTAACACTGCTATATTGTAAAAGCCTTTGGTGAGGCCATTGTGACAGTGTACAATGTTACAGCCTACAATGTTACAGCCTTATTGTATAGAGCTGTAGGATCTTAGCTCGTAGTTAGCGGGTGGAGAAAGAGCTGGGTGGGGTGCGATACCTGAACCTAAGTCACTTGTCTTCTTACAGTGACTCTCTCTCTCTCTCTCTCTCTCTCTCTCTCTCTCTCTCTCTCTCTCTCTCTCTCTCTCTCTCCTTCCATCCCTCCCTCCCTGATCTCTCTGAAGGCTGTATGTAGCCCCCCCTCTCTCTCTCTCTCTCTATCTCTCTCTCTCTCTCTCTCTCTCTCTCTCTCTCTCTCTCTCTCTCTCTCTCTCTCTCTCTCTCTCTCTCTCTCTCTCTCTCTCTCTCTCTCTCTCTCTCTCTCTCTCTCTCCGTCCGGTCACTCTCTTGGATCTTGGATGGCCCGTCTTGGAGATTAGAATGTGGAAATTCACCCGGCCAATACGACTCAGTTATCTGAGGGGAAGAGAAGAAAAGTAAGATCACAGATGTAGAGACGTAGAATTTCCACATTTTGCCTGATTCAGCACCGCTCCCACATCCCAAGAGGAGTTGTTTGGAACCGCGGTTCTGATGCAGGATGGGCTACAGAGATGTTGTATATAATGGATTTCTCTTTAGAGAGGCATTGCTGTATATGCAGGCTTGTGGCGTGTATGTATGTGTGTGTGTGTGTGTGTGTGTGTGTGTGTGTGTGTGTGTGTGTGTGCATGAGTGTGCATGTTGGGGGGGGGGCAACATACATTATCTTTATTAACCCTTTAAACTCTCACAGTCCTTTAACAGAACTACTGTGCAGCGTATACTTTTAAATCAGAGGCGAGACATTCCTAAAGGTCTGTGATGATATCAAATAATGCCATCCTAAGTAGAAGAGAAATGTGCGTAATAAGGGAGTTATGAATGACATCACAGCTTTGTAATGACACATAACAAGATTACAGACACTCATTACAGACATGTACTGTAGCTCAAATGAAGCGTTAGAATCAGCAGATAAAGAATGTGTGTGTTGACCTATGATACAGATTTTTTTTTAAATATATATATTTAAGGGGAAATTAAGTTAAACCATAAGGTCTTCTTACCTCTACAGTCATACTTGAGGTCTGAGAAGAGGACTTGTTCCTGAGAGAAAACGAAGAGCCCCAGTCTGCCTCCAGCCAGAGTGTGGTCGTACACAGCACCGGAGTCCGTCATGATGCTTCTTCCTTCATACACCACTACCCTACAGGAGACACAACCACAACTCAGCCACAAGAACACACTGGTCACACGTGACAGAGACCCTCAACTCAGCCACAAGAACACACTGCTCACACGTGACAGAGACCCTCAACTCAGCCACAAGAACTCACTGGTCACTAGGGCTGACCCATATTAGTCGATTAGTCGACTAATTGGTCGAAAGGAGCCGTAGTCTACTGCCAACCTCTTAATTGAAATATAATTTTTTAAATACTTTTTTTTTTATCATTTTTTTCCAAAAGAAAAGAGGCCTAGAAGCGTGGCTAACGCTAATGGCACGCATACCAGAGGCTAACTGCCTACAAAAACAGGCACAGAGGCACTGAATGAGGATGTCACCCATCTAATGAACACACTAGACATTGCACATGTTAAAAGCCATTTTTTTACTCAAAATGTGAGTATTACCAAGTCAACTTGTGTTCTTAAAACAATGACAATAAACATAGTTTTATTAGGTTGAAATAATGTGGTTGTGTACTTATTTTTCTGTTAACTTATTATGGATTGAAAACTGAAAACCTTAATGCACAGTAACTGAACTCAATCTTTTTAAGTTCTGGTAATTTTTTTTTTTTTTTCAGTGTAATAATAATAATAACTTTATTTGTATAGCACTTTTCATACAGAGGTTGCAGTTCAAAGTGCTTCACAACAGTAAAAAATACAGGCATAAGCGAGCATAAAAAGATAGACAGGTAGAATCACAGTGTTTCACATTAGGATCTAGCATCCCAATAGGCTCTCCGCTTACAGTTTTCAGTAACACAAATAGTAAAAATAGTTTAAAATGATTCAGTTTAAAAATAGTCAAAAAATTATAAAATAGAACGGACATAAAAAATACAGGCATGAGCGAGCATAGCAAGGTATGGCAAATCACAGTGTTTCACATTAGGATCTAGCATCCTAATAGGCTCTCTATTCAGTAATACAAATAATCACAGTGTTTCACATTTGGATCTAGCAAATAATAAAAATAGTTTAAAATGATTCAGTTTAAAAATAGTCATCAGTAAGAAGTAAAAAGTGCAATAACCGACACATGAATTTGATAGGCAGTGTATAAGAGTAGGCAGGGTAAGAATCGTGCAGGTAAATACAAGTTGTGTCAGGATATCCCTGACGTTTCCTCTTGCCACTAGGTGGTAGCAGATATCTATCAGTGAAATGCCTGAGCAAAGAGATAGGTTTTAAGCTGTCTTTTAAAGATGTCTAGCGAGTTGGCTTCCCTGATGTTTTGGGGTAGTTTGTTCCATAGTTTTGGGGCATAGTTGATAAAGGCTGCATTACCGATCCTCTTTTGACTGCTTCTGGGAGCCTCTAGTAGTCCAGCAGCTGATGATCGCAGTGTTCTTGCTGGTGTGTAATTTATTAGAGTGTTGGCGATGTAGCTAGGTCCCTGTCCATTTAGAGCTTTGTATGTAAGGAGAAGGACCTTAAAGTCAATTCTAAATGTTACAGGAAGCCAGTGTAAAGCAGCTAAGACTGGACTAATGTGCTCTCTCCTTTTGGTTCTAGTTAGCAGTCGGGCTGTAGAGTTTTGGATTAGCTGAAGCCTCTCTGTGGTTTTCTTAGGGAGACCTGTGAAAAGTGCATTACAGTAGTCTAACCGGCTAGATATGAATGCATGAATTAGCTTCTCAGCATCGTTCTGATTAATAAATGGTCGTACTTTTGCTATATTTCTGAGATGGAAGAACGATGTTTTCGTCACTTTGCTAATATGAGAATTGAAGTTCAGTTCTGAATCTATGATAACCCCAAGACTAGTGACCTCAGATTTGATCCAAGGGGTTAGTCCCCCCAGGTTCTTTATTAATGTTTCTTTTTTAGTTTTGGAGCCGATAATTAGAATTTCAGTTTTGTTCTCGTTTAGTTTCAGGAAGTTCTTACTCATCCATTTATTTATTGCTAGTAAGCAGTCTGTAATGGAGCTAATCGCTGTATCATTTGGTTCAGCAGATATGTACAGTTGTGTATCATCCGCATAGCTATGGAAATCTACATTATGTTCTCTGATGATATCACCCAGCGGTAACATGTAAAGGGAGAAGAGTAAAGGACCTAAGCAACTCCCTTGTGCAACTCCATAGTTGTTGTCGTATATATCAGACATGTGATCTCTAGTTTAACATAGAATTTCCTCCCTCTGATGTATGTTTTAAACCAGCCCAGCACATGTTCTGAGAAACCGACATGGTTTTCAAGACGATCGATTAGAATATCGTGATCGATTGTATCAAATGCTGCACTGAGATCTAACAGGATAAGGATGGAGATCTTATTCTCGTCAGAGTTTAGTCTGAGGTCACTGATTATTTTGGTGAGGGCAGTTTCAGTGCTATGATATTTTCTGAATCCTGTAGTCTTGCGATCAATCAAAACTTATTTACACGATATACCTCACATTCACCCTCCATTCACATCCTGGTGTTCTCCTGGTGTTCTCCATTAGGCCTGTAGGTGGAGCTATGACAGCACACGTACAGTACACACACCGATGGTGTGTGATGATGTGTCCAAAAATGAATGGGCAAATGTGAGTGAAATGGTCGCACTGTATGCAGCTGTTTGTCTGCATTGCATCCCCTCCCCCAACTCAGATTTAGGGTTGATACAACCATCATAATAATATTGTTAATAATAACAATAACAATAATGATGTAATAATGTAAAAATTATCATAAAAAATACCTGATTATGAGAAAGAAATATTACGATGCATGGAATATTGTTGAGGCACACTAGTTACAACTATATTTCAAACAGGCACCCCATGTCAAAAAGGTTGCTGACCCCTGTGCTAGAGCATATGTGTAGGGTACTAGATAACAGGTATTAGGGGTATATCCTGTATAAGACATTTAACTAAATGGTGATTTCATTGGATATGCACTGTTAATTAATGCTTGTATATCTTATGGTGTGTTGTCATGTTTGTTTAAAAAATAATAAAAAAATAAAATACAAAAAAAAATTAAACGTTTATTCTGGAGCATATGCACATACTTTCCCCCCCACACATTTGCAATGAATATTACAGCACAACAAACGTTTTCTCAAAACAACTTTCTTACCCAGTAACCAGGGATTCTCATCCATATCTTGCATCATTCCGTATAGACATGCTGTTCCTAAAAACTTAGCTGTCGTGCACAGACCCAGGGAATTTGGCAACCATATTCGTTATTATATTACTGGCATTGCACACTACCTGGGTGTTGATTGAATACGTTTGCTTCCTATTATTTTTAATTTTTTTGTTACTTGTCCTTTCGGACAAGTTATGTTTTTGTAGGTTTTTTATTGATTTTTGCTACCGGGCAGTCTGGTAGAGAGAGAGAGGAGGAATGGGAGATAGACCGGGGAAGACATTCGGCAAAGATCACCTGGTCCGGGAGTCGAACCTGGGTCGGCTGTGTTGCACCATAGTGCTCTATGCAGTGTGTCACTCGGGCGCCCCTGCTTCCTATTTCTAAAAACATGTTAGTTTTTCGCATGGTGGTACAATTGGAACATGTGTGCAGTCAATAGCGCCCACAACATTGGGGAAGCTGACAAGTGACAACGTTAAAGAACTCCTGATTTGTCTCCTCAATTTCCCATCTGTCTTGGGGACATTTGATGTATCTTGCCACTCTGCGAAGAATGGCTGGTACAACATCCCACATAGCCCTGCTGATGGATAGTTGTGATAGTCCAGAGGCACCTGTGATAGGTGTCTGGAAGGAGCCAGATGCAAGAACCTGGAGTGTTGACAGCAGTTTGACAATGCCAGGCATTGCATGGGATCTCTGGGTGACAGGCTCAATATCATCCTTGATTTCATAGAGCAGATCAAGAATTGCTTGAGCTGGCAACCTGTGTCTTTGTGAATTGGAGTGTTTTTGCAATGAGGCTCATTTGCATAGAAAGGGCCCCATATTACCTCATTTTAATACCCGCAAATAGCATGGACGCACAGAGACGCAATGATGATTTTTTTTAGGGATGCCCCGATCGATCGGCCACCGATCGTTATCGGCCGATAATCAGTATAAATATACGATCGGTGATCGGTGATAATGCTTTATTTTCGCCGATCGTCAAAACCGATCGATGACACGGAAAACATGATCCAATTCTCTGCAGAGTTCTCACTCGCTCACAGCCACACTCTGCTGCTGCGCGTCTTGCTCCTCCTCCTCCTTCTCCCCCCCCAGACCCATCTCATGTCAACAAACAAACCCTTCGAGCACCGCAGAGCTCCTCTTTCAACATAACTGAAGCATTAAACAAAATGGCCCAGTCATCTATTCACTTTTGTTTAATACACGAGGTGTTGTCTAATGTTATCTAGCTACTGATGGCTCCTGCTATCAACGTGACAGTTTGGCATTCGTTTTCGCAAGCGCTGGCTAGCGTTGGCTAACTAGCTATCGCCCGTGAGCTAACGTTAGCTACCGAGCTAGCGTTACTGTTTAAACAAAACTACACAGTCAACTATTCACTTTAGTTTAATACATGATGAGGCGTTGTCTAACTGGCTAGCTACTGATAGCTCCTGATATCAACAAATGCGCATTTCAGTTTAAGAATGATAGGGATGCACCAGAATGAAACCTCCGTTAGCTAGGTAGCTCACGTTAGTGAGCTAAATAGTTCATTTTATTTTAATACATGATGCATTGTCTAACGTCATCTAGCCGGCTAGCAGTAGCTACAGATAGCTCCTGATATCAATGTCTTATAACATAATTGACATTATTCGTTTTTGCAGCTGAACATTGGCTAATTAGCTATCATGCTTCATAACACGTTTCAGACCCTGTTGAACTATCGCTCTGACTCAATAGTATCCATCTGCAGAACATCAGCCCCAGCACTCTCAGGCCCCACGCTGAATGTGATTTGACCAAAGCAGAGTATACACACAGACAGTGGAGCTGTTTGCAGATAGCGTGCATTTTGACTTGTTGCGTGGTGGCGATGTCTCGCAGACAATACAACTACAAGTATAATTATAATATATATATATATATATATATATATATATATATATATATAAATTACAGAGTCTCTCTGTTCTTGCTGCATGTACTGTATGCGGATTGACCGCTGCTTGGTCGCGCCGCCTAGGAGGGACCAGACAGTGCTCGCCCAGGAGGGCCCAGACAGTGCTCGCCCAGGAGGGCCCAGACAGTGCTCGCCCAGGTGACCTTGTGTACATGATATGGTAAGCTAACCCTAGTGTTATTTCTCTGTCTTCTTTGAAAACCAGAACATTTATTCTCTTTTTCCTTGTTTTTCCCTCAATATTACACTTAATGTTAGGGCCAGAACTTGGATTGCTAAACCAAATACCCCTAGATGGCTCTAGTCTGTAACAGCCACATGCAATGCCCACAATCTATGTAACAAAACTCAACATGGGATAATGAAATTATGATGATATGGATTATATTATTGGTTGTGACGGTACCTGATGAATCCAGTCTTGGGTCGGTGGATGAGGTGTATGCGGTAGGCGGTGTAGTCCTTCCAGCCAATTTGTTGGGGGTCGTGCCATAGTGTCCGAGCCTGAGAGTCACACAGAGAGAAGTCAGAGAGATGGTAACTAAAATACTGAACCTGAGATCTAATCTTCAGTGTGTAACATTATTATTAAAGGGGCACTTCACCAAACAACAATGGTGATTTATTTTGCACATAATCTCACACAGCCAAAAGCTCTAAACAGTTTTGCACACATTAGTTTAACAGTTATTGAGAGTAAATTAGTTTGAATATGGCCACTGGTGGTGTCATCGGGGACGTTGAATCCTTGTGCTGTGTTAATTACAGCTCCATGAAATAATAGCAAAATAGCAATAATAATAATAATAATAAAAAAAAGTTGTCTTATAGGGACTGCTAATTGTCATTTAATTGAGCTGTAATTAACACAACACAAGGATTCAATGTCCCAGATGACATCACTGGTGGCCATATAAAAATGTATGTCCTCTCAATAACGATCAAACTAAATAAATGTTTTGGGTCCAAAGCTCAGATTTCCCCCCTATAGAGGCATACTCTTAATTATTCTGTTAGGTCGGGCGGCTACGTGGCGTAGTGGGCAAGGTGCTCGCCACGAATGCGGAGACGCTGGGCTCGCCTGTTCGAGCCCAGCGCTCCACATTGCTTTCAGTTTAGCTGGTCGTTCATACTAATACGCATTGGCCGTATTAAGGGGTGGGAAACTGATGGGTGGGGATCGGGCGTTGTGGACAGCGACTCCTACAGGTCGGTTGGTGCGCCTGCGTAGTAGAATCAGGAAGTGTCGGGGGCAGCGTGAGCCTCCCACGCGTTACTCCTCGCCACTGAGAGATCGAGCTGCGCAGGTGAAAAGATGCGACTGCTGTTACCTCAAGTACCGGAGGGGACTTGTGCTATGTATGACTTAGTCCACATTGCAGCCGGCTTGTGGGAGGCAAGAAACAGCGTTCGTGACAGGGGAGGGTTGAATTGGATGATACGAAATTGGGATGGGAGAAAAATATAGAAAATGGGAGAAAAAGTGGATAAAAAAAAAATTATTCTGTTAGGTCGTGTTTTCTGTGAATTTCCGATTAATCTTTCTGTGGAGACGTACATCAGCATAAACTAAGAGGTAACACTTTAGGGGGTATAAACAATGATTAAGTACCTATAAGGACTAATGAGGTCTAGCGTAGGAACAAATGTTATTTAACTGACTGTTAGAATTAGAGGTCTGTAATTCTTTTTGATTTGACAGTCAAAATGGTTAGTTCTCTTAAGTAGCATCCATTCTGGAAGGATTCTGGATTGGATTCCCCTGCACTTGTAACATGTCTGGTTGTGTGATAACGTTAATTTATTATAACACAAGTTAACGTTTTGTTTATTATAACTAACAGAAAAGTCTGGGAATGTTGCATATTTGGATTTCATGGTGGTTTTTGTTCTTGATCTATCGTGATGTTTCTTCTTGACTTGTAAAGCCCATGGGGGCAATTCCATGTGATGTCTATACAAATAAATTAGATTTGATTTGACTTGTTAGCAACAAAAAGATAATGCACCAAGATACAGTAGCTGCAGTACGAAAGAGCTAGTCACACAATGTCACTGTTTCACACGTGTACCCATTTATTGTCAAGTATAACTTATATACAATGCCTGGTAATACAGCTCTATACTCTCTCAACATACATGTAGATTTATATATTGATTCACAAACGCGAGACTGGCACAAGTCAAATCAATTTAAACCTGTTGCTAAATCAAGTACAAACAAGGAGCGCCACTTAGTGACCGAACATGGCATTGCAACCAAATAATCACACAAAAGAATATAGTCTGCACATTTGTGACAATTGCACACTGAGGCAATCTCGTGTGCCACAGGGCGTTGGTGTGAAGCTACCTGGTGTCTGGTGTTCCTCGTGAGCCACAGGGCGTTGGTGTGAAGCTACCTGGTGTCTGGTGTTCCTCGTGAGCCACAGGGCGTTGGTGTGAAGCTACCTGGTGTCTGGTGTTCCTCGTGTGCCACAGGGCGTTGGTGTGAAGCTACCTGGTGTCTGGTGTTCCTCGTGTGCCACAGGGCGTTGGTGTGAAGCCTGGTGTCTGGTGTTCCTCGTGAGCCACATGGCGTTGGTGTGAAGCTACCTGGTGTCTGGTGTTCCTCGTGTGCCACAGGGCGTTGGTGTGAAGCTACCTGGTGTCTGGTGTTCCTCATGTGCCACAGGGGGTTGGTGTGAAGCTACCTGGTGTCTGGTGTTCCTAGTGTGCCACAGGGTGTTGGTGTGAAGCTACCTGGTGTCTGGTGTTCCTCATGTGCCACAGGGTGTTGGTGTGAAGCTACCTGGTGTCTGGTGTTCCTCATGTGCCACAGGGTGTTGGTGTGAAGCTACCTGGTGTCTGGTGTTCCTCGTGAGCCACAGGGTGTTGGTGTGAAGCTACCTGGTGTCTGGTGTTCCTAGTGTGCCACAGGGTGTTGGTGTGAAGCTACCTGGTGTCTGGTGTTCCTCGTGTGCCACAGGGTGTTGGTGTGAAGCTACCTGGTGTCTGGTGTTCCTAGTGTGCCACAGGGCGTTGGTGTGAAGCTACCTGGTGTCTGGTGTTCCTCGTGTGCCACAGGGCGTTGGTGTGAAGCTACCTGGTGTCTGGTGTTCCTCGTGTGCCACAGGGCGTTGGTGTGAAGCTACCTGGTGTCTGGTGTTCCTCGTGTGCCACAGGGCGTTGGTGTGAAGCTACCTGGTGTCTGGTGTTCCTCGTGTGCCACAGGGCGTTGGTGTGAAGCTACCTGGTGTCTGGTGTTCCTCGTGTGCCACAGGGCGTTGGTGTGAAGCTACCTGGTGTCTGGTGTTCCTTGTGTGCCACAGGGCGTTGGTGTGAAGCTACCTGGTGTCTGGTGTTCCTCGTGTGCCACAGGGCGTTGGTGTGAAGCTACCTGGTGTCTGGTGTTCCTCGTGTGCCACAGGGCGTTGGTGTGAAGCTACCTGGTGTCTGGTGTTCCTCGTGTGCCACAGGGCGTTGGTGTGAAGCTACCTGGTGTCTGGTGTTCCTCGTGTGCCACAGGGCGTTGGTGTGAAGCTACCTGGTGTCTGGTGTTCCTCGTGTGCCACAGGGCGTTGGTGTGAAGCTACCTGGTGTCTGGTGTTCCTCGTGTGCCACAGGGCGTTGGTGTGAAGCTACCTGGTGTCTGGTGTTCCTCGTGTGCCACAGGGCGTTGGTGTGAAGCTACCTGGTGTCTGGTGTTCCTCGTGTGCCACAGGGCGTTGCGCAGGTACTCTCCAGGCCCTGTGGACGAGTTCACCAGTTTGATAGAGACCCCAGCTGTGCCATAAGCCCTGGTAGGCTTCTTCTCCCAGTAGGCCTGAGACACCTGCTCCCACACAGAAGAGATAGATAGGATATATAGGACAGTCATTAGTCTGGATTAGTGGTCTGCAAGGGCCTTGAAATAAAGCCCGAGCCCTGCCCGAGCCCGTGAACTTCAGGCCCTGCCCGAAAATAAGCCCGACTGTAAATAATATTTTAAGCCCTAGCCCGCGTGAAAACCTGAAAAAAATTATTATTATTATTATTAAAATATAATTTTTTTTTGTATTTGTTTTTAAATATTCGAAACACGGTTTTATATGAACGTAATAAATAAACAAAACTAAGAAGCATTTACATAGCCTGTTTCGCTATTAGAATGCCGTCTCTCCCAGTGCTCGCTTATAGACTGACTCACACATCAGCCTCGTAAAACGTATTGAAGGCTATAGAATCTTCTTTGACACACACACACACACGACACAGAGCAACATAATGAAAAGCACAACAAAACAGGTAGCGACCCAGCAAATAATAAACATCACTCACCACGACGTCAGCAACGCGTTGAACACCGTTAACAAAACTTTGCCAACCGGCTACATACATCCCAAGAACAAATTAAAACGTTCGCCAACTGGCTATATATTCCAACACAACCAATCGAGTTGAACTTGTCCCCTGAGTTCTCCCTGCGCGCTGCGGTAATTACATCCAAATGTTTCTCTGGCGCAAAAGAGAAAACGAATCTTAAGGAAAACGAAGGTTATCCTATAACCCTAGTTATATGAAACAAAAAAAAATAAAAAAAACGCAATAAAAAAAAAAAAAAAAAAAACGGCGGTGCCCGGGCCCGGCCGAGCCCGAATGATTTATTAAAAAAAAAGCCCTACCCAGCCCGAACCCGCCGGGCCGGGCCGGGCCCCGTCGGGCCTGGGCAAGGTTGCAGTACACTAGTCTGGATGCATGAGGAATGCCAGGATATAGCTTAGGGCTGTTATTTAGGTGACCATTTGTGTAGACATATATACACATTTTTGTGCAAGACTGTTAGAACCATGGGCCAAATTCACAACATTATTTCTGGCTCTCCAAAGGAATCCAGAAAGTTATTAGATATTATATTTGGTTTATTTTGTGCAATTTAACTATTTGCAAAAGGATATCTAACGTTAAAGGTAGAATCTGTAATGTCGTCAAACAGCGGCCTCTAGGCAAAAGATGACAACATGGTACAGTTTTTGTTTTTGTCCAATGTGTGGGTTGGATTTCAGTGGGTACAGTACAGGGGAGGGGTTGCTACTGCTGGCCACACCTCAGGCTCTGCCAAGAGAGGTCTGGAGACATTCACAGTATAATTGCCTATTATAAGGTACAAATTACATTAGATTCAAGACATTGTTATTTGCTTGTTACATTCATGAAATCAGCCATCTGTAACTGATTATATTTTGAAAGTAACTTTCCCAGCCCTGCCTGCCTACATCTGTATGGGTGGTACTGGTACCAGTAATTGTCAGAGTCACCTGTTTCCACATGACTACGTAGAAGCGTTGACTGGACTGGAAGGAGAATACAATGCCTGCATAGTCATCATCTCTGTCGGTGTTCACGTAAAACGTGGCACTGAAGTCCACTGAACTGAAATGATTATAGCCTGTTGACGTTTTAGACCAGAAGAAGAAAAACACCAAATTAACACAATGTGATACAACATTTGTATAATTTTACTTTAAACATTCATATTTGAACATTTTGTGTCTTTCTTTTAATATTTTACCTTTTTATTTATCAATCACATTTGATACAATGTAGAGGTGAATTATTGTGTGCTATCTTCACTTGCAGTACTATTTCAGTCATAGGAAATGGTATGCCTGATAAAGGTCCAGGTATGCCAGATAAAGGTACCTGGTATGCCAGATAAAGGTCCTGGTATGACAGATGAAGGTCCTATGACCGAAACATTGATTGATTGATTGATTGATTGATTGAAAAGTTTATTAACAGATTGCAGAATGGGTACAGTACAGTACAGCTCAATACATACAATTGTTAAGGGGATGCAGACCAGAGAAAGACTTTCGTCTTGTTTACATCAGGGTCCCCCATTTTCAATTCATCATAACATATATGACATACATGACATACAGATAGACAGTACTGCTACATCTATACATTTATGACATATCCGATTTGCAAATACAGTACTGTTTGTGATACAAAAGTGTCCAGAAAAGGAGTGTATATGGCATAGAAACTGTACATTGGAGGAGGTTGGTTGGGTGGGGTGGGGTTGGGTGGGTTGGGTGAGGGCTGTACATTGGAGGTGGGGGGGGGGGGGTGGGAAGGGGACACACACACATTTTACACTGTACATTGGAATATTGACAAAGCCTTTCTTGGTCATTTACTGTACAAACGTGTTTAGTCCCTTGTTTGAGCCGAATCTGGGTTTTACATGATTTGTGGAGCTCCCTCTGGTGTTGTGATCGTGGTATTCACTGACCTTTGGGAAGTATTTTGACATGTACATGGGTACCTTGGTCGCGTAGTGTATCTTGTAGACCAGGCCCATTGCAAGTTGCTGTACTCTGTCGTCTACTCTAAGCCATCCTAGGTTGTCAAAGTGGGCAGGGGTGAGGTGGGTTCTAGGAGTCAGGTCAAGTAGTAGTCTGACTAGCTTGTTTTGAGATGTTTGTAATTTGTTTTTTAGTGCCTTTGAGGTGCTTTGGTACCATGAGGTGCAAGCATAGTCGTAGTACCCTTGAATGAGTGCTCCTGCTAGAGTCTTCAGGGTATTCTTGTTTACCAGAGAGGAGATCCGGTACAAGAAACGCGTTCGTTGGTTGACTTTTTTTATTACATTGGATGCCATTTTGTCACAGGAAAGATTAGCCTCTAGGATGGAACCCAGGTAGGTAATTTCATCTTTCCTTGTGATAATATTGTCACCCACTGTAACCGAGAAGCCGTCGGTCTTGCTGAGTTTGTTATTTGAACCGAAGAGAATGGACTCTGTTTTGCCCATGTGTAATGATAGTTTGTTGTCGGCGAGCCATATGCAGATTTTGCCTAGTTCCGAGCTGAGGGCTTTTTCAACCTGTAACTTGTTCTTGTCAGAGACCAGCAGGGCTGAGTCGTCCGCAAACAGGAACAAGTTGCAGTCACAAGCTGACGACATGTCATTTGCATAAATTAGGAATAGTAGCGGTCCTAGTATGCTTCCTTGTGGAACACCACAGCTCACTGTGAGGGGGGGGGGGATAGGTTACCGTTTACTTCCACCATCTGTTCCCTCCCCTCCAGGTAGGATTGTATCCAGCTCACTGATAAACTATCAAAACCAATTGCTTTTAGCTTGTCAATCAGAATGGTGTGATTGACAGTGTCGAAGGCCTTTTGTAGGTCCAGCATGACCATGCCGCAGTATTTGCCCGCGTCCACCTCTTGTTTGATGTGGTCGTTCAAGTAGAGAAGGCATGTGTCAGTGGAGTGGGATGTTCTGAAGCCAGATTGGAATTCGTAGATTAGATTTTTTTCCGCGAGGTACTTTTCGATCTGTTCGTATACTATTTTTTCCATGACTTTCGAGATGGATGTAAGGATAGAAACAGGGCGGTAGTTACCCGGGTCTAATTTGCTGCCCTTTTTGTGCAGGGGTGTTACTCTCGCAATTTTGAAGTCCTTGGGGACATGTCCCTGTTTTATGGAGAGGTTTATTATGTGTGTGATGACTGGGGTGATGGCTGCTGCTGAGTCTCTGAGGAATTTGGAGGGGATGTTGTCATGGCCAGTGGCCTTGTTTGGTTGGAGGGCGCTCAGTTTTTTGAGTACCTCATCTGTAGTTACTATTTCCAGTTTGAAGTCGTCTTTGTGGACGCCTAGGTTCTTGTAGTATGCTACTATGTGTTCTACCCCATACTGCCCTGAGTGGGAGGGTAGTTTGTTTACCAGTGTTGTGGCTATGTTTGTGAAGAAAGTGTTTAAGTAATTGGCTACATCCAGCTTGTCTGTGATGAGCGTGTTGTCCGTCTTTATGTTTATGTTTGAGAACCTGGTTTTGAGTTTTTTACTGCAGCCTAGTTGATTGTTGAGTAATTTCCAAAGTTCACGTGGTTTATTTTTGTTTTCCTCGGTTTTGTCATTGATGAAATTTTTTTTAGCAGTTTTGATCATGGAGTTTACGTCATTTCTTAGTCTGTTTCTTTCTAGTTTGAGTTCAGTCACGTGGTCTTGGAGTTCACTGCTCGTGCTTTTGGTAAGCTTTGACTGACTTTTACGAAACTCAGAGCATTTTTTGTCTCTGGCTTTCATAGCGGTCAGTATTTCAGTGTGCATCCATGGCTCAGCGCGATTTTTTACCCTGGTGGTTCTTAGGGGGGCCATGTTGTTTAGTATTGATGAAAATTTGGTTTTGAAGCCAAGCCAAGTTTCTTCAACCAGTGTACCATTGAGTTCATCTGACCAGTCCAGACTCTCCAGTTCAAGGTTAAAGGCCTCGCTAGAGTAGGTTTTGAGGTCTCTAGATGTGACTGTTTTGTGACAGCCAGCCTTTAGTTTTAGCTTTTTGCGGGTACAGAATATCATATAATGATCACTTAACCCGCATGCTATAACCCCTTTATTGGAGATCTTGGACTTGTCAGAGGTCAGTATGAGGTCAATGGTAGTCTGAGTTGATTCACATATCCTTGTGGGTTGGGTGATTAGTTGGCTGAGGCCGTGCAGATCACAAAACCTATTGAAGGATTTGAAGACGGGTGCATCTTTTTGTTGCATATCCGTGTTCCAATCCCCAATAAGAATTTTTTCCGCATCCTCAGCTCCAGCTAAGCACACATCCAGAGTATCATAAAAGCCAGTTTGATCTGGCGGTCTGTATATTGTGCCGACTAGAACAGATTTTGCCCTTTCAAATAAAATTTCCACCCATACGGTTTCAATTGTCTCATGATGAAGGTCAGTACGGGTAATGAATTTGGTGTCCTTATGTATGTACATACAAACACCACCTCCATACTGGTTTCTGTCATTACGGACTATAGTATAGTTCTCTATTTCTATTTGGAATAAAGTGTTCCAAGTGGAGATAGCATGTGGGAAGCACTAGATTTTCTTTCCTACGGTCCTATCAGTCCAGACGGTGTACAACAGCTCCCTGCCTCCATCACATAGAGCAGGATTATGTGGGTCTCACCGAGGGCGATGCCAGGGTCAGAGTTGGCGGTCTGCAGCAGCTCCGTGCCCTGGCTGCGGATCACCCAGAAGGGCTCCACCTGGGTCGTGCCCCGCGGGTCCAAGAGAACCACCTGGAACTTCCTGAAGTCTGTGAGTCCGATGTCACTGTTCTCCGGACAGGGGTCCAGCGCGTCGGGAATACTGTCGTTGTCAAAGTCATCATGGCACGCGTCACCACAGCCGTCACCTGAGAAAGAGGTGACAGAGGAATGAAGTATATTAGATTAGAAAGAACGTTTTTTTATTAAACATTTTTTGCAAACTAGAATAGAATATAATCTTTATTGTCATTGTTGGTACAACGAAATTGAGTTTAGAGCATCACCACTGGGCACTGGCATACAAACATACTGAATATAGCATATACATTAGGGGTGGGGGAAAAAATCGGTACGTAGTAGTAGGGCTGACCCCTATTAGTCGATTAGTCGACTAATCGGTCGAAATGAGCCGTAGTCGACTAACCAACCTCTTAGTCGAATAGTAAAAAGAAATAAAAAAAAATTTATAATTTTTTTCTTCTTTTTTATCATTCTTTCCAAAAGAAAAGAGGCCTAGAAGCGTGGCTAACGCTAATGGCACGCATACCAGAGGTTAACTGCCTACGAAAACAGGCACAGAGGCACGGAAAGAGGATTTCACCCATCTAATGAACACACTAGACTAGACAAATATCAAGATGTATCCATCAAGTTCAAGTTTCAAGTTTCTTTTATTGCCACACGGCCAGGCCGGTGGAATTTGAGCACGGTGCAGGTGGTAGCTGCGACAATACACCACATGGATGATGGAACACAACATAACATCAACAACAACATAACATAACATAACATAACATGCATAACATAACATAACAGCAGGGGGTGAAATTAGGATGAGTTGGAGTTGAGTAATTGTATGGCCTTGGGGAAGAAACTGTTGTTGAACCTAACCGTGCGACTACCTAGTGACCTAAACCTTCTACCAGAGGGGAGGAGTTGGAAGAGGTGATGAGCTGGGTGCAGGGGGTCACTGATGATTTTGTGTGCGCGTGTGATGGTGTGATGTTTGTGTATGGAGTCCAGGGTGGGGAGTGTGCAGTTAATGATTTTGGATGCCCTAATGATGATCCTGTCTAGTCTGTGTAGTGTGTGTTTGGGTGTGTTGCCGTACCAAACAGTGATGGAGAGTGAAATGATGTTTTGTATGATAGCTGTGTAAAATTGAATCATTAACGTCTTCCTGACCTTGTACTTCCTGAGTTGTCTTAAATGAAATAATCTTTGGTTGGCTGTTTTAAGTAAATGAGTGGTGTGATGATCCCAGTTGAGTTTGTTGCTGATGTGTGTTCCTAAGTATTTAAATGTGTCTGTGGCTGAAATGGGTTGGTTATTGATGAGCATGGGTGTTCATCAGTGGACCAATTGCATGCTTTTACAAAGGACAAGAAGCCTTCAGTTGACTCCTTCAGACATTAAGCACCCCCACAGGCCAAATGGAATGATAAAAAAATATATATATATTTAAAAATATTATACTTTTTTTTTGACCAATAGTCGACTAACGGAAACATTTTGGCCAATCATAGTCGACCATCCAAATCCTTAGTCGGGGACAGCCCTACGTATTAGTATCGCGATACTTTGCGTGGCGGTACTGTATCGATACAGGGATGCCAAGTATCGATATTTTATTATATATTTATATATATATTTATATATATTTATATATATATTTATATATATATATATAAAAGTGTGTATAAGGAAGTTGCATTGTTCATTTCAATACCTGTAGTAGTACAGTAGTCCACACACATGTGCATTCAGTTAAGTTGGAATATGACTGTAAACAGTTCAGTTTGTCAGGTACATGCAACACAGATTAGTGTTTACATCTGTCTGCTTGAGAAAATACCATGTTCTGCAATAAAAATTATTGAAGTGAGATGAACTGACTGAACTTTATTTTATTAGATAAAACATGTTGACAAAGTTTTACTTTGCAGTTGAAAAAAGGTAATACATCGCAATATATCGCAATATTAATATCGCAATACTCAGTGTAACGGAGGTACTGTGTGTCTATCCTACAGTCACGATGGACAGTGTTGTGAAGTGACTGTGGACGGCAGCGGTACTGCAAGTAAACTCACTCCCCAGAGGCGTCCAGACCCATTACTTAGAAGTGAATTCACCTCTTGGTATAGTGGTCTGTGATGCCGCCCGTCACGCGGGAGACCGGGGTTCAACTCCCACTCGGGGCATGTCCGAACCGATCTGTTACATATCACAATATATTTGGTATCGCAATACTATCGTATCGTGACTCAAGTATCGCGATAGTATCGTATCGTGAGGCCTCTGGTGATTCTCACCCCTAATATACATAATAATAATATCAATAATATCAATGTCCCAAGTGCAGTAGTGCTAGTGCAATAAATAGTACAGTGGCAGTCCAGTTGAGTTAATGGATGGAGGGGGCGTTGGCTTGCAATGGATGGAATAGTGTGTGGGTATAGTATAGTATTTGGGTTATTTAATTTTGAATTATACAACCATGCAAAATGACCTGGCACATTTATGCAAATATTTTGTTCACAAATCATTTCAATGAGTATCACCAATACATACATTTTTTAATTATAAAAAAAAGGTTATCTTACCAACTGATTAATGAACTACTTGACAGCCTAGTGGACAATGTAACATAACATGAATCCAATAAGTAGCCTGACCACTGACCATCAAGGTCCAGCTGGTCCGTGTTGGCCACCAGCCTGCAGTTGTCCCGGTCGTCTGGGATACCGTCGTTGTCGTCGTCATGGTCACAGGCATCCCCCAATCCGTCCTTGTCGTGGTCGGCCTGGTTGCTATTGGCGATGTAGGGACAGTTGTCCAGAGAGTTCTGGCGACCGTCCTCATCGATGTCCTCATTGTTGTCACACACGTCCCCCACCAGGTCGCTGTCAGTGTCCAGCTACACACACACACACACACACACACACACACACACACACACACACACACACACACACACACACACACACACACACACACACACACACACACACACACACACACACACACACACACACACACACACACAGTCATGTTTTCATTCCTTATTATGAGGACATTCCATTGATGTATATTAATTTGCTAACCCCTTACCCTAAACTTAACCATAATGACCATAACGATAACTTAACCATAATGCCTAACCCTAAACCTTACCCTAACCAGCCTAATCCTAACTATAAAATAGCCACTGGTCCTTGGCAGGTTCGGACAATGTCCCCACAACACAAGGACAGATAAAATAATGATCTTGTTTTCATTCCTTGTGGGGACATTTCATGTGGTCCACACAAGGATAGAAAAACAAGGGCACACACACACCATTATCAACACAGCTCAGATCAGCAGATCTACACACACTGTTTGTATGAATAAGACAAGATAAGAGAAGCTTTATTATCCCCGGGAGGGGGGATTGCATCAATGTCAACGGCAGTATGTGGCAATAGTTGGATGAGAATATAAAATGCCTCATAGATAATATATAATACAATAACATGAGAAGATAAAAGAGGTAGGAAGTTTAATTCATAATACAAACGGACGTTTCTACAGGATATCAGCTATAATTGTGGTATGCACACGGTGAGCAAGGTTTGAATTGTATTACTGTACAGAGATTAGACTAGACATTAAAAACAACACCGCAAGTCATATGACATCGGCGATATCTGCCAAAGCATCCACAATACTATATTCTTTCCCTATCGTACAGCCCTATTGTATACCTGTATGCGTGTGTACAGCATGCATGCCTGCACAGAGCAGTAGACATGTACCTGTAAGGGGTTATGTAGGAGGGGACAGTTGTCACACAGGTTTACCTGTAAGGGGTTATGTAGGAGGGGACAGTTGTCACACAGGTTTACCTGTAAGGGGTTATGTAGGAGGGGACAGTTGTCACACAGGTTTACCTGTAAGGGGTTATGTAGGAGGGGACAGTTGTCACACAGGTTTACCTGTAAGGGGTTATGTAGGAGGGGACAGTTGTCACACAGGTTTACCTGTAAGGGGTTATGTAGGAGGGGACAGTTGTCACACACGTCTCCCACTCCATCCAGGTCTGTGTCTCTCTGGTTAGTGTTATATATCAGAGGACAGTTATCACGGTCGTTCAGCTCCTCTGGAGAAGAGAGAGAGAGAGAGAGAGAGAGAGAGAGAGAGAGAGAGAGAGAGAGAGAGAGAGAGAGAGAGAGAGAGAGAGAGAGAGAGAGAGAGAGAGAGAGAGAGAGAGAGAGAGAGAGAGAGAGAGAGAGAGAAAGAAAGAAAGAACGAGGAAGAGAAAGTGTGTGTGTGTGTGTGTGTGTGTGAGAGAGAGAGTGAGTCCGATTTATGGAACACATATATTTAACCAAAATGTAGCTAAATATCCATCCATTGTAACATTTTCCCTGGTTAGTGGTTAGCTACCGTCTCCATCCATGTCGATGCTGCAGGCATCTCCCTCTCCATTGTTGTCAGTGTCAGTCTGCAGGGGGTTGGGGTCAAAAGGACAGTTATCACAGCGGTCCCCTAAGCTGTCCCGGTCTGAGTCAACTTGTCGAGGGTTGTACATCAGAGGGCAGTTATCCTGGGTGGAACAAACACACACACACACACACACACACACACACACACACACACACACACACACACACACACACACACACACACACACACACACAATGGAATGTGAATACACACAAAAATATAGAACATGTCTATACACTTTTTAAAAAGTCACATACTGTAGAAAGGGGAAACGTTTGTCAGCTTTGTACCCCCATCTCACCCTCTCATCTATGATGTCATCGTTGTCGCCATCAGGGTCGCAGGCATCTCCCAGCCCGTCCCCGTCCAGATCCTCCTGGCCAGAGTTTGGTATGCGGACACAGTTGTCCTACAGTGAATCACAACACAGTTTAGAGGTCACCTCTGAGGCTCAGCCAACCCATCACAATTAGATAAGTACCTCCACAGGAAACCTTGTGGATTGAGATTAATACTCATTTTGAGAGAATGTGTGTGTGTGTGTGTGTGTGTGTGTGTGTGTGTGTGTGTGTGCATTGGTGAGGATGGGGGGGAGAGATACAGTAGAGCGAGAGGGAGAGAGACAGAGAGAGAGAGAGAGAGAGAGAGAGAGAGAGAGAGAGAGAGAGAGAGAGAGAGAGGGGGAGAGAGAGACAGAGAAAGAGGGAGAGACAGAGGGCAAGAGAGAGAGAAAGAGAGAGAGAGGGAGGGAGAGAGAAAGAAAGGGAGAAAGTATGTCTGACTGTGTAACTGTCAACAAGTTTACGCAATCTCATAGAACTTTAATTTAAATATATTCATATGTGTGCATTGGTGTGTGTGTGTGTACAGTATGTGTTACTGTACCTTCTGGCAGTGGTACGTAGCGTTCTGTTTGCAGGTCAAGCTGTAGTTGGGCCAGCCGTCCAGGTCAGAGTCTTCTCCGCACAGGAAGCCGTCCCCAGCGAAGCCCACAGCGCACACACACTTGTACAAGACCTCAGACGTCAGGCCCAGATATATACATCTAGCATATCTATGGCACATGTGTGTGTTGTCTTTGCAAGGGTTGTATGGCTCACACACCTGCACACAGCAAAACAAACCATCTATAAATAATAATGCAGGACCTGTTGCAGAGGTTTGTTGGTGTCATTGCACAACAGGTGTGCTCTCCAGATCCGGAATTTGTGTTATAATGTTGTAATCAAGATCTGACATTGTTTTCCAGGTGTACAAAAATAAATTCATGAATGCTAATGAGACCAACCAGCGTTTCTCATTCCTCTTAACCCTTAGATATTGCGGATTTACATTATCACAAAATAGCTGCGACCTCAGAGGTGAATCCTTTAGAGCAGTGGTTCGCAAAACATTTCCATGTCAAGGACCCCCCAAATTGATACACATTAGTATGCACACCCACTTTTGATAAACTGTTGTCTCGGGGACCCCATCTGAGAAGATTCTGGTTGTTAGATAATACAAATACACAAAAGTCCATAGCTGTCTATACTGTTGTTGTGAAATTATGTATATACTCTCTCACTTCTAGAGAATTAAGTAGTGAAATTAAACGATTCCCCATTTTTCTAGGATCCCCTGTGACGCATTTGAGCAGGACACTGGTTGTTGTGAAGGATCAGATTAAACCGAATATATATATTTATTTATGGATATATATTTAATAGTATTTGTATATCGTTTGATATCCCTTGTATATTCCTTGTACATATACACTGAATATCCCTTTAGTCTACTAACAGCCCATAATAGTTTCATTCTCTCATTGGACAAGAACCTGGCGCCAGCAGCCAAGCCCCTTGGTTCAAGTTCAATCGTGCCGACGAACATGTCGTTACAAGCCCGGTTCCGCGTAGGAATACGTCTGGCGAAATACGAATGGTACTATTTGTTCACAGCGCATATATATATGGCGCAAGTAAAGTAGAACTTTCTTTTAGTCCATTAGTCCTTTACCCTCCAACCTAGTAACAGACGTGAAGCCTCACCCACGACCCACGTGTGGTGCAGTATGGCCTACTTGGCCTCAGAATAGGCATTGAGACATCGTGTGGATTAATAGTTGAATTGTCATAGTTTGGCACTATACCGTCGAGTGGGACGTATTTCTATTAAGTTAATAATAGTCTATTATGTATGGTGCATCGTTCGGTTAGAGTTATAAAGTGAGCAGTACCCCCATCGTTCCTGGCGTTATCTAGAGTCTTAACCAGGCTGGGCAGACCACGTGTGGTGCTTTCATCCGAGGAGTTCTGGGCCAGGACGAGTGGACCTGCACATTGGATTACTTTACCCGGACGACGGCGAGCCCTACACGGCTTGGATTATCTACTTGCTTTGGGTGCTTTGATTATGCCATGGATAACAGCCAACACTGCTGAGTGTTGGAACTACCCCCCGAGAGGAGTCCAGGTGAGACGGCGCTCTACCCGAGTGAGGTCACCTCACGTCTCTTCGTTGTAGACCGGCAGCTACCGTCTACAAGAGGGCCCAGCTGTATTCATCTGTGGACCGAGGTTCTGTGGGCACCGTGTTCAGCACTCTGAATTCTCCCAAGAAATCGTTGGCCAGATGGGATATCGCCGGCGGCTCTCCTAACCCCCCCCCCTACTGACTTACAACCAGCGGGACCCCCCTTTAGTGTATCCAGCTATAATCATTTAAGTACCATCGCTATAGTTCCCTAAAGAACCAGGTTGTATACTTGCTCCCTGCGTAACCAGAGATTGGACATTCAATGTTGATTTGCCTACGAATACTCATTTGCCTTACAAGTGCATTCAAATCATAAATGTCATTAAGTGAACGTTGTATATACCCTTTGCTATATAAAATATTCGATTTATACATTTGTGTGGACTTCGTTTCATGGTGGGAAAGTGTTCATCATATCTATATCATGTACTGTGTGGCCAGTAGTTAAAGTACATAATCGGTAGTGGTTTAATGATACCATACTTATCAATACAGTCAGGGAATTGTACCCCTCAGTTACAATTGGTCCTTCGAGCCGGATGGTAACTAGTGTAATATTAATATAGTGTTATTAATATTGAAATGGCCTATGATGAACACTCCACGAAACGGTCCTCCTAACGTAGAACGCCCGCGGCGCAGACGACAGACACCTCAGTACTTAGAGGATTACGCTGTCAGTCAACTACCTAGCCTTCGACAAACGGTAAACGCGGTAAAAGTAGAAAGTAAAATTATGTCTGACCTTAACGACCAGGTTACCCCGACCACAGAGGCCCTAGTGGGTTCTAATGTAACTGACCAAGCTCACGGTGGGGACCAGGAGGGAGCTGACATGCCTTTACCCCCCGCCAATACCGAAGAAGTAGTCCCCGACCAGCCCCGGGAGGAAGACAACCCTACAGAGAGAGAACTCTGCACGGAAGAAGAGGAGGAGAGCGCCGAGGAAATAGAGCTCCAGGACTCCCCAACGAGTACAGCCAGGAGCGGCTCACCTCTACAACCGTCTTCCCCCAGCGAAGCGGAGAGGATGCTATCACAGGCGTTCCTCGCCAGCCTGACAGCCTCTACCGAACGCGATCGACTTCAGGGTGAACGCGATCGACTTCAGGGTGAACGCGATCGACTCCAAGCACAGACGCTTAGCGAGCGCGAACAACTCCAAGCGCAGCAACGGAGCGAAGAAGAGCGCATACGCCTGGAGATGAGACGCCTTCAGACGGAAGAGAATATGGCAAGAGACCGGGCCGACGCCCAGCGCGCCGCTGCCGGTGCCCAAAGAGAAGCAGATCTCACCAAGCACGAAGCCGAGCACGACAGACTACAAGCGCAGCTAATGGAGCAGCTGATCCTCAAGGCAACACCCTCTCCCTCCGCCAGGGGTTCAAGGAACTCGTCGAGACAACAGTCAAGGGCAGCGTCTCCTAACCGAGCAAGCGACCCTGAACTTGACCAACAGACCAAGCCTATACCCCCCGCAGACCCCCTTCCCCGACCGGTCCAAGCGAGACCCAGCTACAAGGAAGGAGCAGCATACACTGCGGAGAAGCTAAATAAACGACTACAGGATCTAGAGGACCTGATAGAAGAAGAAGAGGGAGAGGAGGAGAACCAAGCCCGACGACAGCACAGTACTCCACCGGACCAGGAGGTCCAGTACAGCCCAGGCTATACCCCCGCGGCGCTGCGCTACAGACCCCCGACTCTATTCACGGGTGAGCATGACGCACGACCAGCCCCGAGGAATAGCACCTGGACCAGCGGGCCATGGTACCCTGCCGGTACCAGCCCACAGAGAGGCGCAAGAGGAGACTCGCCTAGGAGGTCTCTCCCCCAACGCTCGCCGATGTATCAGCCATCCACGGCGTCATACATTGCCACACCGACGTTTCCAGACTTCACCTATGAGAATCGAGCACAGTACACGGAGCTCCGGATGTGCTTAGAGACAATGATGGTGGATGTCGCTGATGAACGCCACAAGTATGCAATATTACTGAAGCACCTGAAAGTACCGCGAGCGCACAATATAGCGCTAGCCTATGCCACCTCTACGACCCCATACACCGCGGCTCTAGCAGCGCTGGACCAGAGATATGGACGTATATGGGATTACGTAATCCAAGAGATAAGGCATATTGACCGCCTACCCCCAGCAACAGACAATCGCTCATTAGACGACCTGTCTATAAAAGTGCAGTCCCTGGTAGGGATGCTGGGAGCGCAACGGGAAAAGGGTATGCACGAGCTATACGCCAACTCTAACGTCGAGAGGATTTTAGAGAAGCTGCCACCCGCCAGACAAGAGCGTTTCAGGCGGCAGAGAGACCACCGTGATCCTAACGGTCCCGAACCATCCCTCCTCGATCTAGCCGACTTCCTAGCGAGAGAAGTCAGCAGCCTACGACTGGATACGTTCGGGCGGAGCACACCAAGCTCCAGAGAGGGACCCAGGAGAATAAACGATGGAAGAAGATCGGTGACTGTCATGCACCAATCAGAATCAGTACCAAGCAGTAAGAACCACAGTACCCCCTCGAGAAAAGAGAAGTGGAAGATGGTGTGCCCGTACTGCGAGAAGGAACACTGGCTGTCACAATGTGACCTGTTCACAAAGATGAATGCAGAAGAAGTGAGTCAATGGATAAAGTCCAACAGGCGCTGTTACCGATGTGCGCGCAGTCACATGGCAGCCGAATGCCGCCTAAAGAAGAGGTGCAGTCGGTGTGACGGAGCCCATCTAGATGTACTACACGACAGTAACAGAAGAAAGCCTGCACCTGCACCATCGAGCAGCACCAAGGCAAGTGTCATGTACATTGACCCCGCCAGCAGCAGCGGCGCCCAAGTGCTCTTAAAGGTAGTCCGTGTAACATTGAGCTACCAAGATAAAGTCATGGACACTTACGCCGTCCTTGATGACGGGTCAGAGAAGACCCTTCTGCTCGCGTCCGCTGCGGCCCAGCTGGGACTGCGGGGGAGCGAGAACCAAATGACGATTCGGACAATAAGAAGAGATTTAAAGACGATAAAGGGCGAGAATGTCTCCTTCACTATCGCAGCAAGCGGGCAGCCAGAGCGACGGTATAGGATTACAAATGCTTTCACCAGCCAAGAAATAGGACTATCACAGTACACCTACCCCATCGCCAAGCTGATGGATAAATATGTGCACCTGCGTCAACTACCTATCCCGCTCATAGACGGCGCCATCCCGACCCTGCTGATAGGCTCCGACCATGCAGACCTCATAGTCCCGATAGACCGGGTCCATACAGGACCCCGAGGCTGTCCTGCAGCAGTCGAGACCCGCCTAGGGTGGACACTACAAGGCCCCCTCGCTAAATCTCTCAACCGAACAGCAGCCACTAGCTGCCTCCACTCCAGAGCGACAGAAGAAGACACCACTCTCCTGCAGCATGTCGAGAGGCTATGGACACTAGAGACAATGCCCTTTAAGAACGAAAGGAAAGACATTCGTTCTAAAGAAGACATTTACGCCATAAACCTCCTCGAGCAAGGGACAAAGAGAGTCACAGTCGGCGGAGTGATGAGATACGCAACTCCACTCCTGAGGCGAGAGGGAATGCCCACCTTTCACGCAAAGAAAGACGCCACGGAGCGGTATCTATTGAACACAGAGCGGCGCCTAGCCAAAGACCCCGCTCAAGAGAGTGTGTACCGCGCTGAGATTGAGAAGCTAATCACAGCGGGACACGTGACAAAGATTGACATTAAAGAGGCCGATCAGACGACCGAATCATGGTACGTGCCGCACCACAAGGTCCACCACAACGGCAAGGATCGCATTGTGTTTAACTGTAGCTACCAGATCGGATCCCAAAATCTGAATAAAGAGCTCTTGCCCGGCCCCACACTCGGCCCCTCTCTACTAGGCGTGCTACTACGCTTCCGCCAGGACAAGGTGGCTATCAGCGGGGATATCAAAGGGATGTTCCTGCAGGTGAGACTAGTGGAGGAGGACAAGCCCCTGCTGCGGTTCCTATGGAGAGAGAGGATCGGAGATGAGCACCCAGCCATCTACCAGTGGGAAGTCCTCCCCTTCGGAACCACATGCAGCCCGTGCTGTGCTACATTTGCACTACAGAAACACGTCGCAGAGGACCCAGCAGCAGATGAAGAGGTCCGACACAGTGTGAAGAACAGTTTCTACGTGGACAACTGTTTACAAAGCGTTTCGACTCAAGAAGAAGCCGAGGTTCTCCTACTCAAGCTACGCGCCTCCCTGATCAAAGGCGGCTTTGATCTCAGGCAGTGGGCCAGCAGTGACCCGCACGTATTGCGCAGCCTCTCCCCCGCAGACAAGGCTGCCAGCAGCGAGACCTGGATGGCGACAATCCCAGGAGAAGCCCAAGAAATGACACTAGGACTAGTCTGGCGCTTCAAAACAGACTCGCTCCACTATAGACACAAACCCCTGACCACGGAGCAGGGAAGGTCGACGGCGATACCGACCACCAGACGGAGTGTGTACAGAACACTCGCCAGACAATATGACCCGTTGGGATGTATTCTACCTTACACCACCAGGGCAAAGATGATTGTACGAGCACTATGGGACAAGGACCAGGGCTGGGACGACCCAATACCCGCACACCTTGCCTCCACATGGAGAGAGTGGGAGACGGAGCTCCGCTCACTCCCAGGCGTCAATATACGCCGCAGCTACTTCCCACCCACAGTGAGGCCAGAGACATGCAAGATGGATCTACACGTCTTCAGCGACGCCTCCGAAGTAGCCTATGGATCAGTGGCCTACTTGCGTGCCCAAGAGAAGGGAGGAGAGATACACACTGCTTTCATCCTGGCTCGCTCAAGAATAGCCCCACGAAAGCAACAATCTATCCCGCGTCTAGAGCTCTGCGCAGCCCTAGCAGGAGCGCATCTAGCCACGTTAATCCAACGTGAACTCACCATTCCGGTGCACAGAACAATCTTGTGGTCAGATTCCACGACAGTACTCACATGGATCAAGTCTGATTCATGCAGATACAAGGTCTTCGTGGGAGTCAGAATCACCGAGATTCAAGAGTTAACAGAAGCAGCGAGCTGGCGGTATGTGGACACCAAACACAACCCAGCTGACGTCATCACCCGGGGAATGTCCCTAGATGACCTCACCCGTCGCAACATCTACAGTGACGGACCAGAGTTCCTCAAGCTCCCGGAAGAAGAGTGGCCTACGCCCACCCCACGGGAAGCGAGTAAAGAGGAGGCTGAGAACAAGAAACCTATGTTCTGTGGACTGAGCACAGTCGCCTCCACAGACCCCAACATAGATGATTGCATTACCCTACAGAGTGCGCAGCTAAAGACATTTCTGCGGCACCACCCAGAGATTCAGCCCACTGCCGACATTTCAGCAGCTGACTACGAAGAAGCAGAACTTCTTCTACTACAACGAGCCCAGAGAGACTCGTTCCCCGATGAGCTAGACTGTCTACAGGGAGGAAAGCCCGTCCCATCAGACAGCAGACTGCTCCACCTGGCACCCGAGAGCGACGCCCATAATCTCATCAGAGTGGGTGGTCGTCTGCAGAGAGCCCCCAATCTACCGGATGACGTTAAGTACCGATAGTCTTGAACAGCCGACACAAGGTCACAGAGCTGATCATAAAGAAATACGACGAGGATGTACACCACGCAGGAGCAGAGAGAGTCTTCGCGGAGATCAGACGTCGCTATTGGATACTTCAAGGCAGAGAAGCAGTGCGACGCTTCCAGCGAACCTGTCTAGACTGCCGAAAGTGGCGCGCGCAGCCCCGCATACCCCCGGATGGCTGACTACCTCCCTGTCGCCTCCGACTCGGCGACAAGCCATTCCACTCCACAGGCATGGACTGTTTTGGCCCGCTGTATATAAAGAAGGAAGAGGAACCGAGAAGCGGTGGGGTATTGTATTCAAATGCATGACCACCAGAGCGATACATATCGAACTCCTTCCGACCATGAGCACAGACTCATTCCTTATGGCCTTCCGAAGATTCACATCACGGAAAGGAAAACCGTCTATATTGTTGTCTGATCACGGGACAAACTTCAAAGGCGGAGAAAGAGAGCTGAGAGAGAGCTTCCAAGCTATGGGCCCAGAACTTAAGACCCACCTCGCTCCATCCCAGATTGACTTCCAGTTTAATCCCCCGAACGCACCCCACTTCGGTGGAACCTGGGAACGAGAAGTACGTTCTATAAAGACAGCCCTGTACGCCGTGCTTGGGTGCCCAGACTGTGCGGAAGAAGTCCTAATGACAGTCCCTCAAGGAGATCGAGGGAGTATTGAACTCCAAGCCCTCGGCTACGTCTCCAGTGATGTAGCAGATGTCGACCCAGTCACCCCCAACACACTCTTGATGGGGCGGCTGGACCCCGCGCTACCCCGGACAATGTACAGGCCTGAAGAAGCGAACGGTCCGAAGAATGTGGAGGTACAGTCAAGTACTAGCTGACAAGTTTTGGAACAGCTTTCTACTCCACTACCTACCGTCTCTACAGACCCGCCAGAAGTGGGGTAAAAGAGAGAGACAATTTGACAGAAGGAACAGTCGTCATGATATCGACCAGTCACTACCCAGAGCTATGTGGCCGGCTGGCCGCGTAAGCAAAGTGATCACCGGTGCCGATGCAGGTCCGAGCAGCCGAGGTGCTCGTCCAAGGGCGAACTTACACACGACCCGTGGCGAGGCTAATAGAACTGCCCAGACTCCCAGACACTATCGATGACGACCATGACCCCACGACTTTGTGAGTTGACTGACCCTTACAGCGGACCTTGAGTGGTAGACAGTGCGGTTAATCTGTCTCTGCTTAGCTAATTAGGTGGACTAATTAGGGCGCGGCTGTTGTGAAGGATCAGATTAAACCGAATATATATATTTATTTATGGATATATATTTAATAGTATTTGTATATCGTTTGATATCCCTTGTATATTCCTTGTACATATACACTGAATATCCCTTTAGTCTACTAACAGCCCATAATAGTTTCATTCTCTCATTGGACAAGAACCTGGCGCCAGCAGCCAAGCCCTTGGTTCAAGTTCAATCGTGCCGACGAACATGTCGTTACAAGCCCGGTTCCGCGTAGGAATACGTCTGGCGAAATACGAATGGTACTATTTGTTCACAGCGCATATATATATGGCGCAAGTAAAGTAGAACTTTCTTTTCGTCCATTAGTCCTTTACCCTCCAACCCTAGTAACATACGTGAAGCCTCACCCACGACCCACGTGTGGTGCAGTATGGCCTACTTGGCCTCAGAATAGGCATTGAGACATCGTGTGGATTAATAGTTGAATTGTCATAGTTTGGCACTATACCGTCGAGTGGGACGTATTTCTATTAAGTTAATAATAGTCTATTATGTATGGTGCATCGTTCGGTTAGAGTTATAAAGTGAGCAGTACCCCCATCGTTCCTGGCGTTATCTAGAGTCTTAACCAGGCTGGGCAGACCACGTGTGGTGCTTTCATCCGAGGAGTTCTGGGCCAGGACGAGTGTGACCTGCACATTGGATTACTTTACCCGGACGACGGCGAGCCCTACACGGCTTGGATTATCTACTTGCTTTGGGTGCTTTGATTATGCCATGGATAACAGCCAACACTGCTGAGTGTTGGAACTACCCCCCGAGAGGAGTCCAGGTGAGACGGCGCTCTACCCGAGTGAGGTCGCCTCACGTCTCTTCGTTGTGGACCGGCAGCTACCGTCTACAAGAGGGCCCAGCTGTATTCATCTGTGGACCGAGGTTCTGTGGGCACCGTGTTTCAGCACTCTGAATTCTCCCAAGAATCGTTGGCCAGATGGGATATCGCCGGCGGCTCTCCTAACCCCCCCCCCCTACTGACTTACAACCAGCGGGA
>NC_140174.1:42034388-42036888 GCF_963971535.1 Notolepis coatsorum
AGGTTGCAGGACTGGCAACCGGCCTTGGTTGGCCGTTTTGGTTGTCGTGTCACAGAGTGCCCTTTTCAGATTGAAGAAAACTGAAATCTTGTACCAGACTTTCTTGGCCGAAACATTTTTTACATGTAATATAGCCAACATGCCAGTATTTGTATTTTATATGGGTCACTCATTGGGACCAGACTCTGCCTATATGGCCCCCTCTCCATAAACTGTACCCATACGTAGTATTAAGGAAGTGGCTTCTCTTTTGCCCCTGTCCCAGAGTGCTGTCTTCATATAGGAGGTTGTGGCAAGGTCAAGTGTGGTGAGGGCAGCCTATAGGACTGGAAGACAGGGCGTTCTTACAGTGAGAACAATTATGAAAGGCTGAGAAGGGGCAGCAACAGTAGCCTCATTTAGTATTTAGATCGCCGAACTCAGCGGGTCCACGTTGCATTTCTCCAGCCCTGTCTACTGAGTAATGACTAGGGCTGGACGACGTTGTATCCACATCGCAATATGGTCTACTGCAATATCCACATTGCAGGAGGCGCAATATTTGTTAAAAGGCCAAATGTGTCAAAATGCCATTCTAAATTAAATTAAATACTGTGGTGCTGTGGAGAGAGGGGTGTCCTGGCAAAGACAAAACCTGTGGTGGGCACGAGGGACGCCCCGGTCGATTGGCCACGGATCATCAGCAGATATTGTTGGGGCGACAGTGGCTTGGGCAGTCGTCTGGTAATCCGGAGGTCCCGGTTCGATTCCCGCTCCTCCCGGGCAGTGTGTCAAAGTATCCTTGAGCAAGACACTTAACCCCTAACTGCTCCCGATGTGCAGGTTGGCACCTTGCATGGTGCCTCCACCGTCGGTGTGTGAATGTGTGAGTGAATGGGTAAAATTGTAAAGTGCTTTGGATAAAAGCGCTATATAAATGCAGCCATTTACCATTTATTCAGTATAAATATGAGATCGGGGGAATCTGATAATGCTTTCTGGTCGGCGATTGCGAAAACTGATCGATGATGCAAAAAAAACTCAATTGGTGTCATTGTCGCATGTGCTACCTATACCTAAAACATGTTGGTGGTGTGGAATTATAACAAATAGAGATAGATGTAACAAACGCCACCTGTAATGTAATGTTTATACCAGCTACTATAACAAAAGAAAACTCT
This sequence comes from Notolepis coatsorum, assembly GCF_963971535.1. NCBI lineage: Eukaryota > Metazoa > Chordata > Actinopteri > Aulopiformes > Paralepididae > Notolepis > Notolepis coatsorum. Next base: position 42,035,549 of record NC_140174.1, read on the forward strand.
TGCAATGTCACACTTATATAATGATAATCACACTTTTTATATACAGTATATCATATCCCCCCCCCCCCCCCCCCCAAATCGTTCAGCTCCCAGTACAGTAGTGGTGCTGCCTCGACTATAATATCCTGCTGCGGCCACACCCACCCTACCCTACACATATAGCGCTCATTGAATTACACAGGCTTAGAGTAAAAGGATTTACATGAAAGACTAAAAGGAAGAATGAGGAAGGTCGCTGGGGGAACAAAGCCGTTAGAAGCAAAAGCTGGCTGAGCAGGGAAGAATGGATTGCACAGAGAGAATGTGTCTAGGAATAGGAACATTACATGAGCTATCTATTTGGGGGCAGGTTTCATCACACAAAGATGAACAAACCATTGACTGTGCCCTTCCAAAAAAAATCATGTTAGTTTGATGGTCATTTTTTGTTTTTACTATTGTACCAACCATTGTGTAACCATGGCTACTACCATGGTAAAAGTAATTCACCATGGTACCAATTTTGTACTTAATTAATATCATTGTATAATCTCATTTAAGGTGAGAAGTAGGAGCTGGTGGTGGCTTTTAGAGAGAGAGAGAGAGAGAGAGAGAGAGAGAGAGAGAGAGAGAGAGAGAGAGAGAGAGAGAGAGAGAGAGAGAGAGAGAGAGAGAGAGAGAGAGAGAGAGAGAGAGAGAGAGAGAGAGAGGAGAGAGAGAGAGAGAGAGAGGAGAGGAGAGAGAGAGAGAGCAATCAATCTCATGGTAGCTGCAACAAAAAGTATTCCCCCTGGCCTCTAAAAAAAATGCTTACTATTATTGTTGTTTACCTTTCATTTTGCCACACACACCATTGGCGGGGAGGTAGGCTGTCTCTGGGTCAGTGTGACGGGGTAAGAGAATTAATCCAGTTATCCTCATCCAATTACACTGTCCTGATTAACCCTTGAAACACGCGGGCGCACACGCCAATGCCTCTGGGATATGTAGTTGAGAAGATGCAGGTGGTCCATCCTTCATACAGCTCTGAATATGAAAAGCATATTTTTGTAAGAATGGGTTAAAAACAAAACCTGCCCGTGAGTGATGCACCACCGGTGGCTTGTTTGGACACTGCGCGCCGTGGCCACTGCCACTGGCCGGGCATCCATGATCCATGGCACAGTGACGCAGCGCGCACAGCGGAGGTCACAAGGGGAACCGGGTCGTTCTAATAGCTAATTAGCGTGACACACTTTTGCTTTCTCTCTTCCGTGATAGCCCGCATGCATGCTCTCCTATACCGAGTAACCGGATTATGCTGATTTGAGTAATGGAGCGAACATCGAAGGAACCATAAAATCCAGTCAACTGAAGAGGCG
>NC_140174.1:42041888-42076888 GCF_963971535.1 Notolepis coatsorum
ACCGGGAAAAAAGACCAGGCAACAGGCTGTTAACCCTAGCCTGGAGACTGCGGACGAGACAGGCGCCAGAAAGGACAGCTGAACACAGCCGCACCGGCGGAAGGGGCGTATGCTGGCGTTGTCGCATAACCAAGCCTCCACAGAGAAGGCTGACACGATTGGCAGACGTCATGAACGTGCAGGGGCACCCTCAACCGGTGAACCCGGGAGTTGACACTGCAGCAACACACCAGAGAACCAACCACCCAGGCGTTACCCTATGCAATGGTTGGTCCCATAACCCCTCAGGAAAAAAAAACCAAAACACACCTGCGGCACTGCCGCAGCCCGTGTTCCAGTTTCCAACAGGGTTATCCCGGGCCTACGGGTCAACGAAACATTCCCCCGGACCGGGCCCGGTGATACGGGGAGCACAGGGTCCCCCGAGGAGGCCAAAACCACCCCAACAGGCCCCTCTTCGCCATGCGTAAGAGAAGAGCGTAAAAAATGGAAGACCAGCCCCAGCACCCCGCACTCGGTATTTCCAGGAGGTCACCCAACCAAGTACCAACCAAGACCAACCTGCGGCCGAGATCCGACGAGATCGGGCGCGTACAGGTTGGCACGGCCGTAAGCCATTACGACAGTGTAGAATACAATGTACCCAACAAGGGTTCCATAACGCTCAACCCTGTGACACCCGGACCGACCTAGCATTTTTTCCCCCTGAAAAAAGCCCAAGTCCCTCAGGGTACCAGAACAGCAGATCTGCATCCCCGGCGGACAACGGGTGTAACTGATCTGGACCAGCGCGACCAGAACCAGTCCCGTGCCCTAACCACGCCGACCTGCCAACCCCAGGAGAAGGGGCAGATATGCGTGTTGATCCTAAAACATAAAAAGAAGGCGCCACCCAGACGTTTCGGTACGAACCGCGCCCGGCGGCCCACCCCCAGGGCGTGAGACCCTTCCCCATATGTTCAGATCCATTCCGTTATCATCCCCTGATATGAACGGGAACCCATCGACAACCACACAGGGTGTCGGAAGAGGAAAAAAACCCCATCCCAATTGCTTCATAAAAACGCTGTTTTAACCCCAAGCAATCAAGGCGCGCCAGTCAGCCAATGTCCAACAGAACATCCTGAGCTAGCACTATGTGTGCGTTTTGACATACCCACATCAACAATAGGCTGTTTAGACCATCTTATTGAATCCCCAAGACGCCCAGGGGAACGACAAGAGGGGCGAGATGCAATCAACTCCATGAATGTATGAATGAAAACTTTACCCAACAGATTGCAGAAAGGGTACAACCCAGTACGGCGCAATACACACAATTGGTTAAGGGGAGGCAGACCTGAGAAAGACGTTAGTCTTGTTTCCATCAGGGACCCTCATTTCCAATCCATATAGACACATCCAACTCTTTATAATAATAAAGAAAAAGCATCACCCGTATGAACCAACTGCACAGCTGGGAGTAAAAAACCTGTTTTCACATGATTTTAATCCAGTCACTCTTTTTAATCAGAGTGTAAGACCAGACCCTCCCAGAAACACCTTCCCACATGAGTTTATAGTCATGAAAAAGATATGCCAACTGTGAGTCACGTGACCAACCGACTCAAGTTTACACATAAATCGGGCGCAGCAGAACTGTGAGCCCTACGCCCTAACTCGACACCTTTAAGACACCGTAACTCATGGAAGGCGTCGCCATAGCAACACCGCTACAACGGGCGGGGAATCCTGCCGGCTCCTGTCTTGTAATAGGAGTTGGTAGAATAAATCAAGGTCCCAGGTGTAGGTGAAAAAAGACACAACACAAGACGTTTTCCAAATCGTAAATTATATATTGAATGGAGGTAGGAGTTTAAACCTCCTCCATGGTGCACAGGGGAAAAGGTAGGGGAGGACAAACAAGACATACATATAAGGCAACTCAACCCAGATAGACAAACCTTGAGGCTACCGTACTATGTGGCCGTGTAAACATCAGAGAGCACATGGTTCCATACACAAGGTGCAGAAACAGGCTGGCACCATCATCAGTCCATCAGGTCTATGGACTAGGGCTAACTGCATATCCATATTATATGAACATACACACATATATCTATATCCACGCAGTGGCAAACAAAGGCAACCTCATACACTGAGGTCACTGGAACATGACACACAACAGGAATCCCGACGTGTGTGTGCTGTCAGCTACTTGTGCACCCGCCCCTCCTGATGTGACTGCCATCAGCTGTCCTTCATCAGGCAATCAGCACCCTTCAGTATAGGGACGGGCAGCACCTGACAGGAAGAGAAGAAGAGATATCATTAGCTTCCATGTTCACACACACACACACACACATACAAACGATACTAATCTAATGTTCACATGGTCTTCCAAATACAGTAATAATGATAATGACCAACCCACGTACGTCACAAAATTATGGCCAGCACCTGGGAAAGGTGCAGGACAGCTCCCGCAGCCTGGGTGATCTGATCGCATTTTACCTCGTTCAGATCCGTGCCGCCCGTCATGATCCCCGATACAAATCTAGCCAGGTGGGCGATGTTAGACGCCGCAGCCAGCGATTGTGTACCAGCGATGAATGACTGGTCACACCAATAAGCCAATCGCCTAGCCGATTTCCCCTGGAGGACCGGCTTGCATAGGGGTTCCCACACCATATCCGGACAGAGGAGAGCGGCCATCGGACTGTCAAGCCGAGGCACGCCCTCCCCCATACCTTTGACTAACCCCGACACCCGCGTAACTGGTACATAGGCGGGAGTTAGTCCCATGATGTTGGACACCGCCTGACCCCGACGAACATAGGCCCCCATCGAGGGGAAAAATGGGTAGACAGCGTCCACCCCTCTCACTGGGGGACGCTGCCAGGGATGACCTATGAGATCATCAGGGACAGGTGCAGGCAATGGCAGCGGCAGCGGCATGCCATTTGCGGCGGCGGCTACCGCCATGAGCTCGGGAAACAAAGCCCGCAGTTCCCCCTGCGGACCTTCCTCCACTGACCCCGCATCCCTCACATGCAGCAGGCTGCAACTGGTTAAGGAGCCACAGTCTGATGTGGCCGACAGTAGGGCATCCTGCTGATGAGGCCAAGGTGGTTCCTCGACATCCTCGAACAGGGAGCCCCATGGAGCCATTTCCCCCCCCTCCGGGGTCTCCTGAGGAGGGATACTCTCCTCCACGGGACCATCATACAAGAATCCGTCCGCCTCTTCCATGAAGTCCTCAGTTTCCATTGGAAATCCAGAGCCGGACGCATCCTCGCTGGTCTCCAGCAGTTCCCCAAACCCAGGCCGTTCGCGTCTGCACGCTACCATCTTGCGACGTGAACGGGCAGACGCGAAAAGTTCGCGTCGCAAATCCTCTGGCTCCAAGACAACCCCCCGTTCACCAACGGGCGATTCCCCGGAACCAGAAGAACCAGAGTCGAGATCAGGCCATCACCGGAGCGACGGCACCGACTCCTCGGCTCTTCGGAGAGGCAAACTATCCATCGGCTGTCTCCTGGGCTGGGTCGGCAACCACGAAAGTGGCAACAGCCCAGCACCAAGACGCACGACGGAGGCGGGAATGGAGAACCGCTGGTGAAGAGTAGGTCTAGCGGGTCTACTCTCCGCGGAATACATTATGACCCAAACTTTTTCTTTACAACAGATGTGAGAGAAGAAAAAATTAAGCACAATGTAAACTCGTCACAACTCTTTTCAACTAACAACACGTCAAGTGGGGTACTACCAGGCACTTCCTTGTGGTGAAAGCGAGAAGGAGGAGAGCAGGTGACCACACACCTGCTTATGAAGGTAAGCTGATGAGGGGTGTGGTCAGACTAATACTGGTATTAAAGGTACATTTGTGGAATTTATTCAGTGCGCGTGCACGTACGCGAGAGAGTGCAGAGTGATGCCAAGCAGAGCCCCTAATGATACAGAACTTAACTTACAACTTAACTTAACTTACCACTTCACTTCACTTCACTTCACTTAACTTAACCGAATTTAACTTCACTTACAACTTCACCTCTGTTAGCGTTGGGGTACAGTAGGTGTGTTGGACCCATGCGCAGAGTAGAAGAGAGGTCTTTATTGTGAATAGCGGATCATTCAGTAGCACGTAGCAAACAAAAAGGGTGAGACACAAAGTCTCAACAAACCCTATATAACGTAGGAAAGAAAAGGCGAGACAACTCAGTCTAAACAAAACACTTAAACAGGGAAAAACAAATGGGAGAAAGCCAGTCTCCAAAACGGGATAAGCGAAAGATAACACGGCACTTGATGATGCTGCAGACGCACACACCAAAGTACATACACTCAAATATAATTACGTACACAATAATGCAAAGCACGATACCGATAACCACTGTACGAAACATATCCTCCAAAACGGGAGCGATAAGGGTTGCTTCTGGCAAGAGTACTCACGTTAACGATCAGTGAATGACTGACAATGTGAATAGTAAACAAGGAGGACATATGAAGTAGGGCACACTATACACAGCAGGTACAGTGTACCAATCAGGACAATCAGGGCAGAACGACAGGTAATTTACCACTGGACAACGGCAGGGTTTTTGCTCCCAGGTGAGAGCAAAACCCCAAATGTCACACACTTCAGTTAACTTAACGTAACGTAACTTAACTTCTGGTGAACCTCCTTTGTGTTCCTCATCATCAGGTCTGTCCTTGCTCCAGTAATTGCCGGGGAGGACTTCTCCTCCCACACAGTCCGAGACTAGTCTCATTCTTCACTTTTCCGTTGCTCCGCAGTTGTTTCCACCGCTCTCACATCATTTATCAAACATCATACAGTAAGATGTGGTTTGACGGAGGGTTTTCCATTAGAGTTGAAGGAAGAAAGATATACTTAGGCTGCAGGAAGAGCACAAACTGACAGCTATGGGATGAAATATTGGACTTCTGCATGTTGTAGTTGGATCTCAATAGTCTTTTCTTGATTCATTGCATTTCATCACCTCCCTTTCTCTCGGTCCACTTGTTGAATGCATTATTTGGCTCTATTACACAACTGAATCCGTTCTGAATCCTTCAGACAAACAATGAACTAGGTCATCTTAGGGCTGCTTGATTATGGCAAAAATCATAATCACAATAATTTCGATTGATATTGAAATCACGATTATTAAACACGATTACCCATTGATTTGAGAGCATCATATGACAACACTGAATTTGTTTTACCTTTCTTCTCAAACCAAAGGCTGCCTTTCTGTCATCTTCTACAAGTTACCAAAGACATTTAAAAATAAGATAAGATATCCCTTTATTGATCCCCTTGGGGAAATGCAGGCATCATAGCAGCATGGGGGAGGGGAGGTACAGGTAGTAGAAGACATGGTACAGGTCACAGAATTATAGTACAGTGGAGAAGTAAAAATATTTTTTTTATAAAAAGGCAGTGTAAACAATATAACAATATAATTAACTCTGGAAATGCGCATATGGGCAACAAGGTGCGAGATGTTATATATATATATTTTTAACAAAAGTTTTTATTGGTGAAACAACAATTTGTACAAATACAAAATCAGCATCATTCATTCACCATTTTTCCCTTTTCTTTTAATAATCTACCCCACCAACCAAACCCACCCACCCCACCCCCTCCTTCACCCTATCCAGTGCTACCCTCCACCATTCCTCTGTCAGTTCCATCCCCAGTTCCTCCTCCCACCTGGATCTCATCTTAGCGCCATTGTCTTTAATCAAGCACATAGTATTTCAATACATTTCAGAAATAAGCCCTTTTTGGTTTGGTGATAGATCAAAGAGTTTCTCCCAGATTGATTGTTGAGGGGGGCTAGGAAATGAGTCAAATTGTGCACGTACGAAATGACGGATCTGAAGATAGCGAAATAGATCTGAGCGTGGAAGACCAAATTGAAGACATACAGAGTTAAAACTGGAGAAAGTGTCACCATCATATATAGATCCTTGAAACTATTTATTCCTTGTCTGCCCCAGCGTGTAAAAGACGAGTCCAGAGTGGAGGGAACAAACAGGTGGTTATTACTAATAGGCCCCAAGACAGACGCTGAACAGAGTTTAAAATGACGACGAAACTGTATCCAAATCTTTAAACTCTTAAAGGTCCCATGCATTATAAATTGCCTTTTTCAGTGATTAGCATGTTTTCCTAGCAATTGGGGATTATATCAATGTGGTCTGTGTCGTCAATCATATCATCATATTGACGAGATCCTCCCTCACTCAACTAAGCTGTTCTGATTTGACAGTTTTGCTGACGTTAATATAGCACTGATTTGCATAACTATAACTATGGTTGACAGCGACAGCAGAGCGAGTGGAAAATCTTCACTTCCTCAAACAGAGCGAGGCAGATAGTGCAACCCGACACTTCCTCAAACGAGAAAGTGCTCGACTGCGACTCTGCGAGGGAGAGAGAGAGATAGAGAGAGAGAGAGAGAGGGGGAGATAGAGAGGGGGACCCGTCTTCTCTCACACACGCAGCGTTTACACAGTGCTCCGTGCCTCCGTGTGTCCCTCTCTCTCTCCCTCTCTATCTCTCTCTCTCCCTCGCAGTCGAGCACCAGCATATCACTGTAATATCTTTGCGCATGCTCCCACACGCACGCCCATATTCCGATCCGTACAATAATAATCACAGGGGTATATATTGTCATTTGAAACAAGTTACCAATGCATTGTCCCATGGGATTATGCCCCCCACGGCAAAATAAATTAGTATCGCCCTCAGTCTCTCTATCTCTCTCTGTGCCAGTTGCAGACTGTGTGGATGACTGTCACTCAAAGTGCTTATGGGCGGAGCCATGCCAACACAGTCTGAAATCCAAAGTGAGAACAATTTGGCTTTTGAGTACTTGATTAGAAATATAAAACAATGCATTTTTTAATAAAAGCTTACAGATGTGTTCAATAGACTCACAGGAATTGTGTAAAGTTGCCCAAATAGTGCTAGGAATAGCAATGCATGTCCCCTTTAAGCACTAGCCCTATTTTCTGAAAATTCGCCAAAAAATACATACCTAAGTAAAAGGAAGATTGCTCCACTTCTACAAGGTCCATTTGCATGTTCTTGGTATCTAGGGACATCTATGGATCTCAGGGAATGTATTCCCAGTGTCAGAAATATTGTGTCTGTTACTAAATTGTAATGAACCAAAGGAGTAGTGATGCATGATATATCAGCCACCGATATAATATCGGCTGATATGGCAGTTTTTTTTACACATCGGTATCGGTCCGATATCAAGATAGGGCCGATATGAACTGATATAAAAAATTAAATAAAATAATATATATATATATATTCTTTTTAAAGGGGAACTATTTTACAATTTATTTCACTATTTGGGCACTTTTACACAATTCCTGTGAGTCTATGGAACACCTCTGTACGTTTTTTTTATTTTTTATTATTCATTGTTTTGTATTTCTAATCAAGTACTCAAAAACTGAATTTTTCTACCTCAAGATCTTAAGCCGTTTTGAGGCTGGGCTCCAACCACTGTGTGGCCTGGTGGCAACTGCCACATCAACTGCCACATTATTATGCAGCTAAGAAACCTCTGACATCACAGAAAACTCCAATAACACACTGCAGAATGGGCTAGCCCATACACACAATTGTTAAGGGGATGAAGACCAGAGAAAACACCAGTCCCGCACACAATTCATAGATTCACAAAAAGCACACCAGCCCTGAGCCTCAGCCCATCCACCCATGAAAATGGTAAACAAGCCCCAGTTAAAACCCCAACATTAGACACCGATTGACCGTCAGCATGAATGGTTAAGAGGAGGGAAGACCTTCTAGTAAAGACAGCCCTCGGCGGGGAACAAAGAACGGAGACCCAGCATTGTAGCATTAGCATTAGCCGCGCGCACTAGGATAGCTGGGAAAACACCCAAAACAGAGTCATGACGACCATGTTTTCCCAAATATCCTGCCCCTCGCGCCAATACATCACACGGCTGTCTCACGGGACAACCAGCAGTATTACTCATGCTAGTATCAATGCCTGACAACGCAGGCCTACCTGTGCGCGACGTAGCTCGACTGCTAACCGTCGCGCGATGTCCCTCGATCCGCTGTCACGAGATGAGGAACCCCAGGACAGGCCCGATGCGCTGTTAGGATGTGCCGAGAAGATTCCAGGGGCTGGTGAACCTCCGGCGAAAACCCAACATTGTGTAATTTCTCTCTGCGTTTCATAACAACTAGTTCACGTAGTGCACTGCAATGTCCGTGTTGGAAACAAAAAAAGAGGAAGGTAGAGTGTGACCATGTCCGGCGTCATATAGTAGACCGCGGGGGCGTGGCCTGGTCACGTACATGTGAGTGCAATTGTTTGTTCGTGAGCACAGTAGGTGCTAGGAGATAAGAGATATCTCATAATGGCGAAGAGCGAGACGCGATGAATCTAAGCAAATTAATAAAGGGAAGATGATTAAACAGAAGGTTTTTTAGATACAGTACTGAATTCTGCCATCCGGACAATTTGAAATATTATTATAGAATTTAGAATATCAGGCCTATAAATTACCTTATTATAGCCAAGTTGCACATCTATGGATCGGGTCACATCTCCGCCTTTCCAATGGCAGAGTTCAATCTGGATTTAGTATCACCAGGCGTGATCCATAAACCGTGAATGATATCTAGTGTGTGAGTACAGTTACTTCTTTATAATGGAAACCGCTCCACTAACTGCGTTATAATTTATGCCAATAACATTCAGTTTTGTGGTAGATAATCCTAAAAAATAATATAAATAAAAAAATGATTCCACAAATCATTTGATTGACAGGAGCTGGCTTGAGCTGGGTAGTGTAGTTTTTCGAAATTCCAACGCTATTCTAAACCTCTGGGTGTCCTCTCATATGACTACAAACAAAATGGCAGCGCACATAAAAAATGGCGGATATTTGCTCGTTTATGAATGCATTTCCAAAACGAATAGTTCACTAATAACACTTTAACCTATTGGTAAACAAAGGTATTGCAAACAATAATTATTAGGGATGTACGATATTATCGGCCTACCGATATTATCGGCCGATATCGGCATTAAAATGTGATATCGGAAAATATCGGTATCGGTTTAAAAAATAATAATAATAATAATTTTCTTTTTTTAAATTTCTATAACCTTTATTTGCCCAGGCAAGCAAGTAAGAACAAATTCTGATTTTATTTATTGTCAAAAGTATGCATAATATGCTGTGTTAATTCCACAATTTAATTACTTGAAATTATTCCATTTTTTGGGGGGGGGGGGGGGGGGGGGGACCCTGCATATATCGGTATCGGTTGATATCGGTATCGGAAATTAAGAGTTGGACAATATCGGTATATCGGTATCGGTAAAAAAGCCAATATCGAGCATCCCTAATAATTATACACTATGACTGCTGTTTTGAAAAGAAATATCTACTTTTATTCATACAGTCTGTAGAGATGGATTTATGGCTTGGGTCCGGTACAGGTGGCAGTATCGCCTACCTTATGAACTGCATTTGGCTGAGAGCAACCAAATCACTAGGGATCACTAGGGCACTCCCAGCAGTGGCAGCAGTGGCATGGCAGCACAGCAAACTACAGCAATCTAAAGTTCGACAATGGCAATCACCTAGAGCGAACTATTGGATATTACTGTATGAAGAAGACAAAACGGATTATATGGATGATGATTATGGATGATAAGGTGCGTTTCCACAAGACTATGTTGGACTCAGCACTTCTGGTAAATCATAAAAATACTATAGTCAAACAGGCCGATGAGGAAACCTATTCGGCTCCGTGGTATAGTCTGGCCCGAGCAGACTATAGAGTCAGTGATTCCCAACCTGGGGTCCGCCAGACCACAGATGATTTGAGTTTTTTATTTTTTTTTTTATTATTATTATTCTTTTTTTTTATAATTTTTTTCTTTCATAGAAATATTTAATTAGCATATTTTTATCATCAGAAGCATGAATAGTCTCTCCACTACAATAAAAAAGAAAGATAAATAAACATCTAGACATGATTTTTGAACGTTAACAGTAGGCTACCGGGTAGCCGCTAAAACGCGAATCAGTTGACTGTATCACTTTCTGTAGCTAGCCTAGCACGCTAGTTAACTTTCTCGGCTCGTCTGCAGTCAGCCGCCAGAGGAGTGTTCGCTTTTAATTGCAAAAGCAAAGAAACCGCACAATATTGGCGAGCAGCTCATCAAACCAGCCTGCATCAAAATGGTTTAGAAACTGTGCGGCCCACAGGTGGCGGATAAACTAAAATCAGTACCACTCTCGAACAATGTAGTGAAAGACCGAATTGATAAGATGTCAAGTGATTGCGAGCAGCAGCTGTCAGAAAAGCTTAGAAAGGGTCCATTTGCCATACAACTTGATGAAACTACAACTGTCGCAGACGAGGCTGTGCTCATCGTTTATGTGCAATATATCGAAAATGAGGATCTGAAGCAGGACATTCTCATGTCAGTCAACCTTACTACCACCACTCGAGGTGAGGATATTTTTACTGCAGTGGATTCTTACTTCATTCAACATAAATGCAAACCGTTCACCATTAGGGCCTGATTTGAGAGGATGAATACAGGATTTGAATATTGGCCAAAATTTTGAAATGCATATGGTGCAAGATGAGATTTGTTGATTGAAGGCACAAGTCAAAGAAGCATAGTGGGTCTAATTATGATGCATATGCCTGTGTATAAGCAGTTTGTTATTAGAGTGACAAAAAAAAGTATTAAAATGACAAACAAAAAGTATTTTATGGTATTTTATTAGGAGGGGGGTCCAGGAATTTCATCAGAGATGTTTGGGGGTCCCTGGGGGAAAAAAGGTTGGGAACCCCTGCTATAGAGTATAGAAGAAGAAGACTTATTATTATCTGAAATTAAATGAAAAAAAAAGAAAAAAAAAAAAAGAAAAAAAAAACTCTAACCCGAACTAACCTTACTGTCATGCACTTGTCCTAATATACTAACCTACACTATAGCACTCAACACTTTGATTAACATTGTTACTCAGCTGATAGAGTTGTACCCTTCCTGCTGTCTTGTTGTACAAAACTTTGGCCACTTTGGATAAAAGCGTCAGCTAAATGACAAAATGTAAATGTAGAAGACAACGGATGAGGGCCACCTAACGTTATATGTATTGATCCTGTTCTGATTCAAGACACTTGGAGCGAGAGTGGAGTACCTTCTGACAAAGGTAACGTCTATTTGACCGAACCCCATCATAAAACATGCTTTTGTAATGATCGCAGCGTCGGAAAACGACCCCCCCCCCCCCCCGATGGCTTTGTGAAGAAACATATGGTCGTGTGCCCTCTGACAAAGGTAACGTTTACTTTACATCTATTTTACCGAACCCCATCATAAAACATGCTTTTGTATTGATCGCAGCATCGGAAAACGACCCCCCCTCCCCCCGATGGCTTTGTGAAGAAAAATGGTCGTGTTTACCTTTGACCTGGCAATAATCTAGGTTTGAGGCGAGCAGCCACGAGATTTGCGCATACGCAGCACAAAACACTATATCTCACAATCTAGAAAACCAGCCTGGATTATTGTGAAACGGGGCGATGTTTTGCGTATAGCGCACAAACGAAGGTATGTAAGCGTCTGTACGTAAGCGTCTTTGAGCATCTGGAAAAGCTCTATATAAAATAGATGTATTATTATTATGTAGAAATAAACTGTTTTGTCCCTGTTGGAGTATGAATAGTGCCTGTCAAATGAGCCATACTATTGTCTCCATAGCTATAATATAGAATATACGATGGCTCCGCAAACATCGTGAAAATGGTCAATAACACTGGTGCCAGGGAGTAAAGATGGAAAAACAGCATGGCAGTCAATGAGTTAAGAGGTTAAAGTGGACAGAACAACAGGGTTTGAGGAGTGTCGGGAATGAGAGAGAGGGAGGATGAACGGGAGGATGAACAGCATGATTGTGCTTCTAAGCTACACCAGTCCGTTTCAGGTTTTTTTAGCCAAAGGATAATTTTATGGATGTTGGCAGACCAATAATAATGCATGAAATTAGGAAGCGCAAGACCACCAGACCGCATAGGTCCTTGTAGGATGGCTTTGCCAATTCTAGGAACACCCCCCCCCCCCAAATAAAGGCAGATATTGCTTGGTCTATTGTGCGAAAAAAGGACTTGGGTAGAAACATTGAAGACATACAAAAACTTGGGCAGGATATTCATCTTAACATATTGCACTTTTCCAGAGAGTGAGAGGGGCAGGCTGCTCCAATGCTGAAAGTCAGCTTTCATGTTAGTGATTAATGGGGGGAAGTTAGCTTCAAAAATAGAATTTAGGGTGTGGGTGATCTTTATGCCCAGATATTTAAAACCTGATTGTGACAGACGAAAAGGGAGTTGAAGATTGTGTAATTTGTAAAGCTGGGTTGTGTTAGGGCAGCAGTGGCGGAGCCCAATAGCAGAACACAGGAAGAGAGAGAATGGAGCGTAGCTCGGGAGCGGTGGTCCTGGACACAGGGAGAACAAAGGTTAGGACAAGGCAGGCAATAGGGAAAGAGCAGCAAGGCAAGTGTGTGTCGTCGTACCTAGGTTGTTAGGATAACACTGCGACGAGGGACGACAGGATCCGTGGGTAGATGTAGGGGCTGTTGATGAGGGAATCCCTCACAGCCGCGCTGATTGATGTCCCTCTGGCAGCGTGGGAATGCTGCCCATATAAGGGTGTGGAAGCAGGAGGGAAGAGGAAGGCTCTCGCCGTGATTATGACATGTTGTTGATAGGGAAGCATTCACTTTTATGAAAATTCAGCTTATAGCCTGAGAAAGAGCCAAACTGTCTCAAAATAGATTCAATGTGAGGGATGGAGGTTATAGGATGCGTCAAATAGAGCAGAAGGTCATCAGCGTAAAGAGAAACCCTGTGTTCGATTCCGTGACTGGTGATACCATGGAAGTGGGGCGAGGACTTGAGTGCAATGGATAGAGGTTCAGCCGTCATCTATTGGTGAGTATGAAGGTATCAATTTAATTATAAATTCTGTCACAAAACCCCTTGTCGGAAAGTAACAAGTTATCGAATTTCCAGAGGGGGCGATCCTTTCTATTTAGATTAAAGGAGATGTCCATTTGTACAGGCACATCGTCCGAGATCACAATGGCTAAATAGTCAACTGAGCGGACAGAGTCCAACAGGGCTTTATCAATAAAAAGATAATCTATTTGGGAATAAGAGTGGTGTACATGTGAAAAAAATTTTAATTATTTGTATAGTGGGTTAGCAGATCTCCATGGATCTACACATCCATTCTCTCTCATAAAGGCTGTTAAGGACTTGGACATTTTAGAGGGTGCTGAGGGTCTTGGAGAAGACCCGGTCCAAAACCGGGTCCATAACACAGTTCAAACCCCCCCCAAAATAAGTTGGTCTGTGTTTAAGTTCGGGAGGGAGGAGAGGATCTTGTTCATAAAACCAACATCATCCCAGTTGGGAGCGTAAATATTGATTAAGAGCACTGGGGTTTGGAATAAAGTGCCTGTCCCTATTACATATCTACCATCCGGGTCAGAGATAATGTTAGAGGGTTTGAATTGAGCTATTTTGTTCACCAATATCACAACACCTCTTGCCCTAATATTAAAATTGGAATGAAATACCTGGCTGATCCAAGGTTTGTGTAGTCTAATTTGATCTGCTTTCTTTAAATGGGTTTCTTGTAGAAACATGATATCTGCTTTCAGGTTTTTTGGGTGAGCAAGGACCCTTTGAACGTTTGAGTGGCCCATTCATAGATTTGACATTCCATGTGATCAGTCTAACCGAGTTGTCCCTCCCATTATTAGATGAAGTCATGGTTTAATTCAAGTTTTGAGTGGTCTGACTTTCCCAGATACAGGCCCCTTGTATAAGGGTATTGTAGACTCCAAAAAATTATTAAATACAAATAAATATAAAAAAAGTAAATAAATACATATATATGTGCATGTGCAACCACAACAGCAGCAACAACAACAACAACAACAACACCAACAACAACAACAACAACAACAACAACAACAACAACAACAACAGCAAGAACAGATAATACAGACCTTTCCCGGACCGCATATGATATAAGAAACCCCCAAAATAATCCAATCCAATCCAATCCAACTTTATTTATAAAGCGCTTTAACAGCCACAGGTCGCACAAAGTGCTGTACAGGGGGAGCATATTAAAAACTATAAGCACCACTAAAAATAGATTAAAAAACAAGAGTAGCAAAACAGAGAAGAAAACAAAATAGGTAAACATAGGCAGCAATACAAATTTAAATAAATCAGAGTACTTAAAAAAATATATATATATTTAAAAGCAAAGGACACAGTAACAGAACGATAAAACAACAACACAGTAAGACAATAAGATCATAAAATCAACAAGCTACATGGTGTCGAAAGCCAGAGAGAAAAGGTGGGTCTTAAGGAGGCCTTTGAAACGGGGCAGTGATGAGGCCTGCCTAATCTGCAGTGGCAGCTCATTCCACATTTTGGGGGCGACAACGGAGAAAGCACGGTCCCCCCTGAGCTTACGCCTAGTTGTAGGCACTACTAAGAGCAGCTGGTCAGCTGACCTGAGAGAGCGAGAAGGTGTATAGACCTGCAACAGCTCAGAGAGGTAGGGTGGGGCAAGGTCATGAAGAGCTTTAAAAGCAAATAAAATAATTTTAAAATGAATCCTAAAGTGCACGGGGAGCCAGTGGAGTGAGGATAAAATCGGTGAGATGTGGTCATATTTACGGGTGCCAGTTAAAAGACGTGCAGCAGCGTTCTGCACCATCTGAAGGCGAGCCACTAAGGATCCACTCACCCCTATATAAAGTGCATTGCAGTAATCCAGCCTAGTAGTCACAAATGCATGGATTACTGCTTCAAAATGCTGCGCCTGTAGGATGGGCTTAATTTTGGCCAGCTGCCTCAACTGGAAGAAACTCGATTTGACCACGGCCTTGATCTGGCTGTCAAATTTAAGGTCTGTTTGACATGTTGTGCCAGCGAACCCAGATCTAGCAGTGAGGTCACAGAGGGGCCACCAAAAACCATGACCTCCGTCTTTTTGTCATTAAAATTTAAAAAATTCAATGCCATCCAGGATTTAATGTCATCGAGACATTTGGTCAGCGGCTCTATGGAAAAGGAGCCAGACTTTTTTAGTGGCATATAGATCTGGCTGTCATCAGCGTAGCAGTGAAAAGGAATGCCGTGCTTTCTGAGTATGGAACCAAGGGGCAATAAATAAATAGAGAACAGGACGGCGCCAAGTATCGAGCCCTGGGGTACACGTACAATAGGGGGGCAGTAGAGGACACGGAGTCCTCGAGCTTGACACAAAAAGATCGATCTGCCAGGTAGGACCTGAACCATTCAAGGGCTATGCCTCTGATGCCCACCCACTGTTCAAGGCGGGCAATTAAAATGTCATGGTCCACTGTGTCAAATGCGGCCGACAGGTCTAAAAGGACCAGGACAACACAGTCACTGGAATCAGTAGCTAAAAATATGTCATTAAAAATTCTTAAAAGTGCCGACTCTGTGCTGTGCAGGGATTTAAAACCAGATTGGAAAACCTCGAGAATATTGTGCTCGTTTAAATTAATTAGCTGAGTATAGACATCCCATAATCCCATTCCCATAGGTTCTCTTCCCTTCCCACATCCAGACAACCGCATGTATTCGCTACTAAACCACCGGTGCATCCACAGTAGGGCTGTCTTAAATACTTCGAAGCTTCGTTCGATGGGCATGGGATTAGAATATGAAAATAAAATTTGATTATAAAAAAAATATATATATGTTTTTTATTTTTGTTGTTGTTGTGCAAAATCAACTCTGCCTCTCTTTGTTAACTACAACAAGCAATGCTGTTTGTTATTTAAGATGAGGTCGGACTCGGCACTGACAGATTTGTGTTCATTGTGCTGCTTTTATAAAGCCTCAAATGACGGCTTACAATATTTCATGAAAGCAAAGAATAGAATAGAATAGAATAGATCTTTATTGTCATTGTTACAGTTGTTACAACGAAATTTAAAAATGCAACCCTAGGTGCTTTCCTAGGGTTCACTCCCTTCAGTGTGCGTCTCACCTCGTGCTCCGTGAGGATGATGCTGCTGAGGGCTGGTGAGTGTGGTGAGGCTGCTTCTGTCGGCACCGCCTCGGGGGTGGCGTTGATGTGCAGTGTGGATGTTTTTTTCGGCCTCGCCTCGAATCGTGCGAAGAAGGTGTTCAGCTCCTCTGCCAGCTGAGGGTCACCCTCGTTGGCTGAGGAGTGGCTGGGTTTGTAGTTGGTCATCTGTTGGACCCCCTGCCATACCTGTCTGGTGTTGTTGCTCTGGAAGGAGTCCTCGATATTCCCCTTGTAGTCGGTCTTGGCCCTCTTGATACCTCGCTTCAGGTTGGCTCTGGCAGTGCTGTATAGCTCCTTATCACCAGACCTGAAGGCAGTGTCCCTCTCTCTGAGCAGATGCTGCACCTCTCCTGTCATCCACGGCTTCGTATTGGGATAGACCCGGATACGTTTGTCCACGGTGACAGAGTCTATGCAGTGCTTGATATATCCCAGCACTGATGAGGTGTACAGTTCCAGGTCTTCATGTTCAAAGACCTCCCAGATGGTGTTCTCAAAACAGTCCTGCAGCTGTAGGGTGGCGCTTACTGGCCAGGTTTTAACTATCTTTGGTATGGCCGGGGCACTCTTTCTAATGGGGGTGTAGGGTGGAATTAAAAGCAGGGATACGTGGTCTGACTGATCTAGATGGGCTAGTGCTTTGGCTCTGTAGCCCAGCTTAATATTAGAGTAGACTTTGTCTAGTGTGTTATCTCCTCTTGTGGCACATTTTACATGCTGATACAATTTGGGAAGTACTCTCTTTAGGTTAGCGTGATTAAAGTCCCCCGCAATGAGGTGAACAGCCTCAGGGTATGTGTTTTGTTGGTTGCTAATGGTGCTATGTAGCTGTGTATTGTTTGTTTGATTTAAAAAGGTTTAAACTTTACAGCACTGACAAAGTTGAACAAAGTGCTGTACAAGTCCCACAACATTAAAAAAAAATTATATATATATATATATATATTTTTTTTTTCATTATATTTTTTCGAAGCTTCGAATTAAAATCGAATCTCAGCCCCGAAGCATCGAATTCCAAAAAAAAATTTGAAGGTCAGCCCTAATCCACAGTCCTTAACTCATTGACTGCCGGGGATTAGTAAATGTATTCACTGTTTTACCGGGAGCCAGTGTAGGGATACAAGGACTGGGGAGATGTGGTCCCTCATCTTGGTGCCTGTCACGAGCCTGGCGGCTGCATTCTGGACGAGTTGGAGGCGGTTTAAGTATTTGTCTGCGACACCAGAGTAGAGGGCGTTGCAGTAGTCCAGTCTTGAAAATATGAGGGTGAGGATGACCCTCTGAAGGTCGCTGGGGGAGAGGAATGTTTTTTATTTTTGCGATGGTGCGCAGCTGGAGGAAGCAGGACTGAGCCACTGCTCGCACTTGTCTGTCTAGTTTCAGCTCAGAGTAAAAAAAGACCCCCAAGGCGGTGTTTGTGATGCCCGCCCCCTGCTGGAGGCGGTTGATGAGGATGGTGTGGTCGATCGTGTCAAAGGCTGCACTTAGGTTGAGGACGACCAGTGCAGCACATTTCCCAGAGTCGGTGATGAGGAGTAGGTCGTTCAGTACCTTTACGAGGGCGGACTCAGTGCTGTGGCCAGCCCGGAAGCCGGACTGGAATTTCTCCAGAATGTTGTTTTGGTGGAGGTAGGGGAGCAGTTGAGTGAGGACAGCTTTTTCCAGTAGTTTGGACAGGAATGGTAACTTGGATATTGGTCTAGAGTTGCTGAGGAGGGTGGGGTCTAAGCTGGGTTTTTTAAGGAGGGGCTGGACTACTGCATGTTTAAAGGTGGATGGAACTGTAGCAGTAGCCAGTGAGCTGTTGATGATAGAGAGGATGTGTGGACCGACTGTGTGGAACACCTCCTTGAGGAGGTGGGCAGGGACAGGGTCCAAGGGGGATGACGCAGGCCAGCTCAGAGAGGGAGGACATTGGGATAGGGTCGAAATTGGGGAGATTTGATGGCTAGGTCCTGAGTGGGGGGTGGGATATTTCTTCTGATTTTATTCACTTTCTCACAGAAAAAGGACAGAAATTCCTCACATTTGGCAGGGGATGGATCCTGGATAGTGTTGGAAGAGGGGTAGACAACAGAGTTTATGGTCTGGAATAATACTCTGGGGGTTTTGTGCATTTTTGGCAATTACACTGGAGAAGTATTTAGCTCTCTCACTTTTCACCACTCTCTGGTAGGTCTGCTGGCTGTCCCTGAGCATCTCCAGTGAGATCTGTAGATGGTCTTTTTTCCACCTGCACTCAGCCTGCCTCCAGATCCTCCTCTGTGCTCTGGTGGTGTCATTGAGCCAGGGGGTAGCCGTAGGTTTGGGCTTCTTGAGGGTGAGAGGGGCGATGGTGTCTAGAATAGACTGGCAGGTGGAGTTAAAGATGGTGGTGAGTTTCTCCGGGTCTGAAGACGGCGCTTCGCCTGTGTTGTTTTGGGCGGCGGTAAAGGCGGAGGAAAACTTGGTGGCTGTCATGGCATTAATGAACTGAGAGAGGCGTTCGGGGCGTTGAGTGTTCAAATGCATATGATCAGTATATTATGTTTCATCATGCATGCATGAAAGGGCGGGGGGTCGTTTATGATGAATTGATTGTCAATAATAACAGCATTCGTTAGTACAACAGCATACGTTGATCAGAGCGATGGCTATGAGAACAAGGCACAATCAAGCTGAAATTAATGTTAGATTGCTCTTACCTGTGGCCGATGAGACTCCAAAAAGAATATTCCAATTATTTGATTGCCATCTGCTAGATCGTATGTCCATTTGGCCCACGCCATAACCCCCAAAAGCATAATGATTCTGGTGTCCCGAAGGTGATTCAATGCGGTCGAGTGTATATCTTGATCCACGTTACAAGATAACTCCGCCCGGAAGACATTCAATGATGCACAGAGTCATACTCCCTTCAGAAAGTAAGTGCAACATCGGCCGCATACCACCAGGCGGCGGTATCGGACCATTGCAATCTCAGACACAGTGCCACACATTTACACAGCACAGCAGGATGAATTATGAATGGAAATAGCGAATAAAAGAAATAACGATCCAATAACGAGTATACTCGTTGTTGGCAGAATTCGATTGGCGGGCTATAACGAGTTGACTCGTTGTTGGTGGCCATTGAGTTAACCTAAACTAGAACTATAGGTTAATCTAAACACAGAGGGCTAGATCCACAAAGAGTGGATTGCACGGAGCAAGTTGCACCCTTACTTACAATTCATTATGAATTGAAAATGGGGGACCCTGATGTAAACAAGACGAAAGTCTTTCTCTGGTCTGCATCCCCTTAACAATTGTGTGTATTGAGCCGTACTGTATTGTACCCATTCTGCAATCTGTTAATACAATTTTCATTCAATCAATCACCGTGCAGATTGATTGATTGAATGAACATTTTACATACGTTTAAGCAGCAAAATCCTGTATTAGCTACTACACAGACCAACAGATCAATGCAATTTTTAACAACAAAGTGCAACAATTTTAGGAATAATATATATATATATAGCGCAAAGGACCTTTTGTAAACTCAAGCTCTTTCAAGGTAAAAGTAAAACGCAGTACTTTCAAGTACATTCCAGAACAGTTGACCATTGAAAAAGAAAACTCTTGATTTATTTTTGTTTTATGAACAAACCAGACTAAGAAAAAAAGTAATTTGTGATTTATTATTATACTTATAGCACATGCATGAGTCTGGTCTCCTTTGAAAGTTAAGATTCGTACACAATACAGAAAAATCATCATGCGATTAAATGCATCAATTTTTTTTTAAACTTTTAATTCTTTCTGTAGTTAATTAATCAAAATTAATGCGATAAAGTCCCAGCCTACTACAAAAATATATATATATCTGTGGTATAATATGTCCTCATGTAAATATGTTCCCCTTACCTGTGCCCCCCCCCCTCTCTGTGGAATCACCCCCCTCCCCTGTGTCCCCAAACCTGTACCCCCTCCCCCCCATCTGACCTATCAAATGGGACCACACACCCCCCTTGTTGAACTATAAAGGGCTCCTCCCGACCACAACCAGGGTCTTTTACCTGGGTCACTTCAGCTGACTACCTGGGGAGAGCCCCTCAGCCATTCTCTCTATGTATTCTATCTGTTTGGTTAATAAACCCTTGTTATTATCCAAGCCTCGGTTGACTGAGACATTCTTCATTAGGATATCCACAAATATCCCACAATTGGCGTCTACGAACTTGTGACGGACTCTTGCGTCCTCCCGGCGTGCTGTATCATTTCAACTATACAGAGAAAAGTGAGTATAATAGACTGGTCGACCAAAAATGTATGGAAAGGAATTAAAACCTTCCCGCTTTTCTCTGTGCCAGGTGAACATTACAGAATGTTGTCAAATATTGAGATCATGGCTGAGTAAGAATAATGTGCATTAATATATCTGATCTGTATTGAGAATCGTTACCAGGGCGCGCGTGCACCTGGGTCCTTATCAGGCGGTTCTGAAAGGATGGGTTATATGTGCTAGTCCCAAAAGTTTAGGCACAAAGGTTGAAGTGCT
This sequence comes from Notolepis coatsorum, assembly GCF_963971535.1. Classification (NCBI taxonomy): domain Eukaryota; kingdom Metazoa; phylum Chordata; class Actinopteri; order Aulopiformes; family Paralepididae; genus Notolepis; species Notolepis coatsorum. Next base: position 42,062,589 of record NC_140174.1, read on the forward strand.
ATTCCAGGTCGAGTCGGAGCCGACCAAAAGCTAAGGCACACAGTACAGGTTGTTGGATTGCTACCCCTAGTCTAGCTGATGCAGACTAAAAATATAGGCAACAAAAGAAGATACGTGAGCTTATTATGATGTGATATCCTTGAAAACGCTACTCTGTTAAAAACGTTCTGTGATTCCTTTGCAAAGAGGCGGGAAGTAGGACCGAGAAGCTGATGGAATCATAATTAGAAATTACCAGAGTAGCGTCATAATATTCATTGTTTCAACCTCAAACTAAGCCCACAATCTCTTCAATATCCTGAAAACGATGTATTTTGGATTAAATTAACCAATTGATCAATACAGATAGCGGGAAGATGATCACGCGATGTCCTAGTTAGTACATGATTACGCGATGTCCCGGGAGTACGTAAATGTACATTAAACGGGACATCAGTCGCGGAAAGTACATTAAACAGGACGTTAGTCGCGGGTTAAGAGGCCGAGAGTATGATTAAAAGGTATATATAATCTAATATATCGCTGGTAAATTTCGAAGTCAGGTTCGGTCGTTATGACTTTAATAACGATGTGTAGTTAAATCAAGGGATAAATGCCTTGTCGCAACAGATGTTGGCCGACTAAACGTACAGCGATCCAATACAGTCAGATATACACACACGTTAACTTATATGTATTATTGTTGTTTTGTCTGTTTAAAGTCTCGTTTGTATTTGCGTGCGCCGAGCATTGAGAGACTATTACCGTTATATAGAGAATAACATTGAAGTTCAGGTAATAACATTGAAGTGCAGTTCACGCGACAAACTAGAATAGTAATTTCCGGAACCGGCCCACGGGAACAACCATTTGGGGAAGTATAGTTTCATCGTTTCAGTTTGTTTACGTTTCACATATGCACAGGCGCGTTCATTCGGTAACAAAACGCTGGTATAGGAATTCCAGGCTATTGAGAGCTCGTTGGAAAAATACTGTATGAATTGCAAAGCGTTATTTCCGAGGCGAATGAGAACGCACGAACGTCGCATGGAGCGATGACGTCACGCTATGCGCGCCGTGAAGCTATGATTTTATATTAAACTATCCATAGGCGAACGTAAAGTTTAATGTGCCCAAGGCCGAAGGTGCGTGAAATCCACTTGTAGTATATGTTTTATTTGTATATGTATGTGCGCGCTGCCATTGGAAAATGTTGAGCTGCGGTGGCGAGATGTGAGTTGCATTATCCCAGACCACCGGAGAAACGAACCGAACATTGCAGCTTTCCCCGGTGAGTATGAAAATCATAAATATAGATGCTTTGATTGATTGATTGAAAACTTTATTAACAGATTGCAGAATGGGTACAATACTGTACAGCTCAATACACACAATTGTTAAGGGGATGCAGACCAGAGGAAGACTTTTGTCTTGTTTACATCAGGGTCCCCCATTTTCAATTCATCAGATAGTCAGTACTGCTACAACTATACATTTATGACATACCAGATTTGCAAATTCAGTACTGTTTGTGATACAAAAGGAGTCAAGAAAAGGGAGTCATTTGACGTAGAAACTGTACATATACACAACTATCATCTCAGTTACAGCAAATTACAACTATCTCAGATCACTTGAGTGTTTATGTTGCTTTAATTTACACATTATAAGTCACATAAAGCTAATTACAATGTCTGTTTCAGAATTATAATACATCTGTGGGCGTACCCTGACCAATACGGGGAGCTAAACAAACACTTCCGGTTCCCAGTATATGGCAGTACAGGAATTGTCCACATAAACAGCGTTAGATTAGACTTTATAAGCTTTCAATGTTGAAAAACTTGGGCACAAACAACATAGATCATGTTTAAAAGTAAGATGTTTAGGTTATATTCACTTGAGTTAATGTGTTTATCTAAAGAACCAATGAAAGATAACTAGCCCTTTCCATTGTAAGACATTTTTAAACATGATTCAAAATGTGTGGTTCCACATTCATATGATGCTTGTGTACATATGCGATATGATTGATAAATGATAACACTATCATTACATCCTAGGACGGGATGGATGAGAAATAGCTGATGTTTTGTTAAGCTCACAGACAATCAAGGAGAACCCACTCAGATGGTCTTAGAAAAGAGTGGAAAATTAACATGTGTTTGTATTTACAGACAACCAAGAGATCTGGCTCTGGGTCAAGATGCAGAATGGGTGTAAACACATTGTATCACAAAAGCTGAAACTCCAGTGATTTGCATCTGAACACAGACAAAGCACAAAGTGAGACCAGCTACAATCATTTAAATTGAGACCCCAAAATAATCTACATTTGAACACGAAAATCAGCTGAGGACGATGTGGAGCTGAAAGACAATGCAAATGCCTAGAGAGGACTCTGACCACACCTAGAGACTCAACTTAGTATAGTATAAACACAGGTGATGATGTTGCAGTCATGAAAATCTACCTAATTCCCATACTAACAATAACTAACCAGTCGTTTTCATCATCTCTTTTCAAGAGGCACATGAATTAGAGAAGTGCCCGAGATGAAAGATTAATGATGAAAACAACTTTACTTACAATCTCCTCCTTCTATTCTCTGTTTATAACCAATAACATGCATGACTATTCTTTTAACAACTAATACATTTCCATGACTGCAAAATATCAACCACAAATTGAAGCACAATTATCTAAATGTACAAGGTATACACATACATTGATCATTTAGCTGACACTTTTATCCAAAAGCGACTCACAGGTTCTGTATGACAGGACATCAAAAAGAGCACAACTCTATCAGCTGAGTAACAATGGTCATCAAAGTGTTGAGTGCTACAGTGTAGGTTAGTTTATTAGGACAAATGCATGACAGTAAGGTTAGTTAGGGTTAGATGACAAAACGAATGATTGTTTTTCATGCAAAATTAACTGGCTGTCTAGATTTTATGTTTTTTTCCCCCTATGCCATGATGAGCCACACTGAGATGTGAAGAACGCCAGAGAAGTCATGGCGAGGTAAGTATCCTGAGGCACACCCAACGCATCCTGAGGTAAGATCAACTTCAATTTAACATCACAGACTATTTTATCTAATTCAAGACTTTGGCCATTCATTTACTAATTTTATTTAAAGCCTAATGCTGTAAGATCTAGGTAGATCTAGTTAGATACAAGATCTGATAAGATTGTAGTGAATGTGACCTTCTTGACACAAGGAATCACTGCTAATGCAATTGGCTTGCATTTCCTATTTTCAATTAAGTGATTTTATTTACAATAAATTGAATTAACCCTAAATGATTTTCCTCTGTAGCAGAAAGGCGTTGAATCATTTATGTGAGGAGTTTTCTAAGGCAGTTTTCATCATCCTCAGATCATGAATTGGTGAGAGGACAGGACGAGTGAGACGACGCGTGACCTGAACCACGAGAAACGATGCGACCAGGCAAGGAGGAACACAACCCAGGGACCTGAGCGACCCACGACAGCATACTACCACCAGGGACGCCGCCAAGGAGCTGCGGACACAACCAGGACGACGACAGCAACCGTGGGAGAGCCGCCATCCAACCCACGGCCTCCACCCCGGCACTGCAGACCACGGCAGACCAAACCCATCACCTGCAGATGGGAACCAAAGCCCCGACCATCAAGGTGGATTCCCATGACAAGATTGTCATCCGTGTGAGAGAGAGCGTCCTACTGACTAGCCACTACACCGGCGGGCCCTCGCCCTCCATCAAGTGGTACCGCAATGACGAGGAGAGGACAGCGAAACCAGCACAACACATTCAAAAACGCCCGCCCCCTCGCCCCTCTAGTACCGCGATGACGAGGAACGGGGGGGACCAACCACCACACAGCACGTTCAAGAACGCCCTGACCACCATGTCTCTAGGCCTGATAGGGGCCAAGCGTGAGCACAGTGGCAGACATGTGATGGTGGTGGAGAACAACACAGGTTCTAGGAAAAGAGTCTGCAAGACCACTATAGTTGACTGCTACAGGTGACCCTTGACAGGGAATGAACGGCGACCAGTGAATGTTCCCGACTGCATCGTCAAGAAGAGACATCATCAGAGACCTGTGAACCAAGAGACTTCTGAACACAGTGTCCACATTGTTATGTATTTATTTAATTTTTATGTGTTACTGTTTGGCCCTGCCACACGGCCGACAGAGAACACCTTGTCAACAACGACGCAACATCATTCAGATTAATACCTTCACAAGCAGGAAACTTTTCACACAATTGTATGTATCTGCAAAACGATGAACTAGGGATGTGATGAAAAGAAATCAATGAGAAATCATTAACAATGGTTAGTAATAATGAGCTAAAATGTATTGCTGAAGGAAGAAGTGACCACATGATCACATTACATCACATTTGAATCACTTAGGTTACAAAATTGTATTGTCAGACAAGAAAGAATCAGTTGTTTTATTCTCTCATAGAAGAGGACATGTAACGTTGTTTTGCACCTGTATGGTGAACCATTGATAGTATATGCACTAGAATTACATACAGAAGCGATGCATAAGACGTTTTATCTCCTCATTTATAGAGAAGAAATGGAGAAAATTGCCTGATTCTAAGTAAAGACCAACAAAACTGAGGCAATCACAGATGAAAGTGACACTCAAACTCAGGGTAAATACAACTGGATCCTAAGTAATTTCATCAAGAATCATCATAAAACGTGCAAATATATATATATATATATTTTTGAACAGTTTCCCATAATCAATCATGTTAGTTTTATTAACCACCAGGTTAACGGTTGTTAAAATGTTTTTGTACACATTAGCCTTATGTGTAAATCCAATTCCTAATAATTATGCACACAATTTTGTTTTTCACCCTGTGCACTCTGACCACACAGACAGTGCATGTATTTAATTGGTTTATTACGATGCCTGTATGCACAACGATCACATTAGCTCCCCTGAGTCACGACATGAACGACTGAAGGTATGCCAAGATATTTGCACAGCGATAGCTTCTAATGATTATGTTAATTGTTGTTTGATATCAGAGATGAGGACCACTCATTGATATAGGTATTTTGAGCGATTAATAAAAGAAAAGGGTGACATCTATTCCCACATCTCTGATATCAAAATAACACAGACCGCAGTCCAGTCGATCATGTCATGAATCATGTATATAAATAATACTAGTTTAAATTATTAGGCCAACCAACAGAACACATTGGCCAACATTTTCATTATTTTAATTATTTTCTATTTTTTTCATTATCTGATAACCGATGGATTACATCGGTCCCCACTTTTACCTGTTCCAAACAATCCTGGTATATTATACATTAATCTCACCCACATTATAAGAAAGAAAAGTGAGTATTGTGGTATAATATGTCCTCATGTAAATATGTTCCCCTTACCTGTGCCCCCCCCCCTCTCTGTGGAATCACCCCCCTCCCCTGTGTCCCCAAACCTGTACCCCCTCCCCCCCATCTGACCTATCAAATGGGACCACACACCCCCCTTGTTGAACTATAAAGGGCTCCTCCCGACCACAACCAGGGTCTTTTACCTGGGTCACTTCAGCTGACTACCTGGGGAGAGCCCCTCAGCCATTCTCTCTATGTATTCTATCTGTTTGGTTAATAAACCCTTGTTATTATCCAAGCCTCGGTTGACTGAGACATTCTTCATCAGGATATCCACAAATATCCCACATATCAAAGAGCATTTCGCTGTGACAAGCAACCCATTATAGAAAATATTGTAAGATAAATATTGTAAGATATAAAGCATTAATAACAACTTGAGATTTGTCAAGGAAAGAGTGGGGCACTGCCGAATAGGCCTACAACAAATAGTATGATAATGTTATACAGTCCAAGTCAGCTGTTAGCCAGCCTACGTTAAAGATGGCGTGTTCCTCCATAGTTCAAACAAACCCCCACCGTTGTGTAGTTACCTCAGTCACGCCATTGAGCGTTGTAGAACGCCTGGGCCGATGTAGGAGAGTCAAAGTACAATGTTTGATCATTAAAGTCCACGCGGAGGCAAGCAGGATAAAGAAGTCCAAAACAAAAGTTTTTCTTGTAAAGCTTGTCTTTCGGGACAGTTCGACACTGAAGTCAGGGTAGAGTGAGATCTTGTGCCCATGGAACCGCAGGTCCTCCCTCCTCTTCCCAAATATACGCTCCTTGTTCTGGTAGTTGTGGAAGAGCACGATGAAAGCTCTGGGTCTGGCGTTGTTTCCTCCAGCTGTGTTTCCTTTCCCCAGCCTGTGTGCATGAGCCAGTATGAGTGGGGTGGGGAAAAAAGTTAGCACAAAAAATATCAGAAAATAATTCGGTCATGAATTTGACTGGATTCGAGCCTTCCATATTCTCCGGGATGCCGATCACTCTCAAGTTAGCTCTGCGCGAGCGATTTTCAAGATCATCCACTTTGTTAGCTACAGTAGCAGAGCGTTCTCCATTTTGAGCTGAGCACAGGCGCCCTCAATTTCAATGATTCTGTCGCTGTAGTCTGATAAACCAGTTTCGACAGTGGTGAGCCGTTGACCATGCATGTCCAACGTGGATTTTATTGCGTCCAGGGATTCGTTCACCGGTGTGAGAGCTGCTTTTGACTCTGCTGACTCTAGCAGCGAGGTGACCACTGCCGTCATATCGGTGAGTAGGGCAGCGCGGAGGTTCTCCAAGTCGCTGGGTAAAGTTGTGCTAGCTTTAGCTGGGGAAGCAGTCATGACTTTAGCCACACTAGCAAGTGCAGTAGCTGGGAGGCTAGCAGTAGCTGGGAGGCTAGCAAAAGCTGCATTTGATGTTTTATTGACTTTCCTTGCTTTTCCCGACATGGTATGAAACGTAGTGCAGTATTCGTCTTTTAGTCTTAAAATTTAAACGTGAGTTGCAGGTCGCTTGTCAAATAAATAAAATAGTTAGCAAATTATGCTGGAGCCACTTTCTTCCCGACTACTCCGTCTCCATGCTTAACCGGAAGTCTCTCTCAGTTCTATTTGCCCTACAATAAATATAGTTACAATATATAATCTAATAATCCAATAATCTAAATATAATCTAATATATAATCTAAAAAAAACGTAATGCTAAATACAGTATATCCAATATATAATTAATAATCCAATAATCTAAATATAATCTAATATATAATCTAAAAATGCTAAATGCTAAATATATGCTCTGATGAAGTATACATAAGGTGCGGTATGCATAAGGTAAGTATACAGTATATTGTCATTTTAGGTGGGAGTCAGCTACTAGCCTACTAGGTTCCTAATAGTTGGATGTCTGGCAGCAGTCCCTGCCCACTGTTGTGGAGCCTGATGGCCGCTGGTATGAAGGACTGGCCGAGGCGGTTAGTTGAGTGTCGGGGGTTTTGTTTTTAAAATATGTTTTTGTAGATTTGTATTGGTTTGTACTACTGGGCAGTCCAGTAGAGAGAGGAGGAAATGGGAGACAGAGCAGGGGAAGACATTCGGCAAACTACTATTTGGGCTTGGGGGGGGAGGGGTGTAGCGCACCACTGTGAAGGAAGGGTGCGCTGCATTTACAAGACAAGACAAAATGAGAGCACGATGAGGCACAATGGTTGTTTTATCGCGATTTTCTTGCTTTCATGATCACAGAAAGCCAAATTAGAAATTGAAACTGGATTAAAGGTGCTGTAAGTGGTATTGTTTTGTTAAAATAAGTGTTAAATAGATCTACACCCATCACTGATATAGTTTGGTCAGTAATATGGGTCTCCCAGTCCCTCCGCTCTACAGTAAACATAAAATACATGTTCTGGTATCCCTTCCCACTTTATCCAATCAGGAGAGAGAACCTTGAGATATTTTTACTTATTTCAAGAAATCTTGCCATGGCAAATTTGCTTACTACACTGGTACTGTAGATTATTTTACTTGTTTCAAGGACACTTTTGCTTTAGTTTTTATTTCTTATTTTTGTCAGACCATTCTTGCAGTGTGGAGTTCTCTCTCCTGTTTGGATAAAGTGGGAATGGGATGCCAGAAAATGTATTTTCTGTTTACTGCAGAACGGAGGGACTGTGAGACCCATGTTACTGACCAGACACTCAATCATGCATATCAATGATGGCTGTTGGAATGTAGAGCTATTATTTTAACACGTAGACCACTTATTTTAACCACAAAGAAATACCACGTACAGCTGCTTTAAGCAACCCAGTCCTAGTTCATCTTTACGTTTCCAACTGAGTGATGTTAAATAAAGTAAAAACAGACGCTCTTTGTCTGAAAGCTTCGTTATTGTTTCCACCACTCTCACATCCAATCCAAAATGGCAGCATAGTGTAGATATAATTTGTCTTGACCCAAGTTCTTTCCATGAGGCTGAAAGAGAGATATCTAGGGCACAATGAAGTTCCAAGTCTGATGTCTCGGTAATGGATGGGGTACTCTCACATTGTTCAATCTAAATAGTCCATGCTTGATTTATTGCCATTTTCATCCCTGCTCTGTCTCTCCTCCAGTTCTTATTCCCAATACAGTGGTGTTAGAAGTAGGCCTGCTTTGCTCCCGCTGCTTTTGTAAGGTGATCATGATGACTCATAGTTTACTTTTTTATACTGGCGCCTGCACAGTATGCTGTTGTCTGTTTTTCATTAAAAAACATTATTACAGGCATTTGTCAAATGATCCCCAATTTGAAAGAATTCCTCATGGGATCCAAGTTCCGTTTTGCTTGGGATCCTGCTCCAGTGGGATCCTACTGTATGAACAGGCCAGGAAGCAGTTTGATGATGCACCTCTCCCCCCCACCTAACAGGAAGAAAGAACTGCTATCGAGGGATGACCTGGAGTTGCCGTGGCGAGCGCTCTACGAGCTGTACGAGAGGGTGGTCTACTCCAAGACGGAACACCTCGGCCTCGTGTGGTTCCCCAAGTATGTGCTGTTGACACGACACTAGAGAACATACTGCCCAGACAGACTGGCTCTGGAAGAGTTGTCTAGACCAGTGGGTCCCAAACCTGTTTTGACCAATGCACCCCTGAAAATATTGTTTACCCCAACTCTTCAATGGAAAGAAAACGAAACGAAAGATTTTTTCTTTTTTTTGCAACATGTCAGAAAATTCGCCTAAAATACATACCTACTGTAAGTAAATGAAAGATTGCTCTAATTCTCTCAGGGAATGTATTCCCGGTGTCAGAAATATTGTGTCTGTTACTAGGCTTGAGTAAATTGTAATGAACCAAATGAGAATGTCAATTTAATTTTTTCATCTTTGACCGTGAATAACACCATGCTAACATTGACCAGACGTGAAAAATGCAGCACCTTATTGAGACCATGTGTACAAAAAATCTAAGCAAATGAATAAAGGGCTGATGATTTACAGGGGGTTTTGTAGATACAGTACTGAAATTTGCCATCCGGACACATGCAATTAAAAAAAAACGCATTAATTACGAATTAATTAACATTAATTCATACGTTCTGTATTGATTGATTTATGGTGTGATATGAATCTCAACCCTGTACCGGGCCCTTCGGGCTTAAGCGGTTAAGCTATCAACAACACACCATCATTTTGTTTGTAGCATATTTAAAACCGATAAATCAGTCACACTATTTTCAGAATAAAATTCCACTCCTGGTCCTTATGAGCAAAGAGAAATGAGCCCATAAAAACACAATTTCAATGCAAAAATATTACAAATATTTCAAATGAAATGATCATTTAGCAGAGTAAAAAAAAACACACACACAAGCATAGGCTATGACAATATTTTAAAACAATAACTTGTGCCTGCTTCTGACATCAGAGAGAAAGAGATTGTGAAACAGGTTGTCTATCTCTCCCCTCTCTTGCTCTCTCTCGACATATGCAGACGGCAAAAGCTGTCCAAACTCCGTTCACTGTGTGTGTGTGCGTTGGCACAGCGTTGTAATGTAGGTCTGGCAACGTGAGACTAGTGTGCGTTTGGCTCCCTTTGTAGATCATTCTGCTCGTTCATCTTGGGCTTTAGCGGCCAAACTAGCAGCTGATGCTGTGGAGAGAGAGAGAGAGGGCTGAACGGATCCCAGAGCCTCTCATAGTCTTCATTGATCGGGGGAAATATTTGAGAACCAATAACGCTGTTGCCCATTTGCGCTTGACGAAAGTTGAGAAACCATAATTTGCAACGTAAATATACGCATTAAGTAGCGAGTATGGCGTATTCAATTTGATATGCCATTTTAAATGATGAACAATTTATGTTTAATCAGCTAAGCTTATAAACTTCCGTTTATTTGACGTGTAATTAAATAAATGTTTTACAAACTGTGTGGTCAAATGTATTATGTAGAATTCGAATGAACGTGAAATGAGCAGACCCCAGGTCAGTTATCGCGGCACTCTGAAGAGTGTGTTTTTCATTTCCCAAAGCTTTCCTCAGACGTGACATTCTCCCTGAATTCTTCTACCATGAAGATTGTAAAAACAACATAAATCACAAAGACACACACAACTAGTTTTTCTCTCCTGCTCCGCAGCTTGGTGGAGAACATCTTGAAGGCGTTGATCAAGAGCTGCAGACTGTAAGTATCCCAGCATGGGGTCACTTCATTCATTCCACCACGTCAGGAGATAGAGCAGCGGTTCTCAAACTATGGGTCGCCACCCAAAGTGGGGTTGCGGTTAGGTGACAGTGGGGTCACGCATTGGCAATTATTCGAATTTTTTTTATGTTCTGGCAACATATTTTGGCTAAATAGGCCTCGTTTTATAAATGTGTATTGATAACATAGTGCTGTAATTACGTTTTCTAATAAATATGCATGATCAAGTTCAACAATGTGTGCTTTTATTTTGATATTCCTTAATTCCATATTGAAATTACACAATATATTAAGTGTGGGGTCGCCAAAAAAAATCATAAATAAAATTGGGTCGTGGTATAAAAAGGTTTGAGAACCCCTGAGATAGAGATAGATCTTCAACTTGATTTACCCAGGGTGGCTTCGCTGAGCGTGGATGAGCTCTTTCTCACGCTCTCACACGTCACGCCGTCACGCAGATTCATTGTGTGTCGTCAGGTATTTCCCGGCGGCGTCCACCCGGGAGATGCTGTGTGAATGGCGGCCCCAGCTCTGTGTGTTCGACGTGGTCATGCAGAAAGCCGTCAGCAACATGGAGCTGTTTCTGCCCACCATCATGCCCCCAGAGGAACATGGCCAAGGCTACCAGTGAGTTGGCCGCGCTGGATGGAACAATAGAGCCAGGAAACTATGATACTGTGTCTGTAGTACAGTAGCACCAGATTCATAAAAATGTTGTCTTTAGTGCATCTGCGATCGATAGGAAACTATGATACTGTGTCTGTAGTACAGTAGCACCAGATTCATAAAATGTTTGTCTTTAGTGCATCTGCGATCGATAGGAAACTACGATACTGTGTCTGTAGTACAGTAACACCAGATTCATCAAAAGGTTGTCTTTGGCCCTTTGTTGGAGGAAGCGATCTTGAGAGTTCAGCAATAGAGGCATCGATATATCTTAACAGTCTCAACAAACATAGTCCACATGCTGAGATTAATGCAGGTTCCCCAAAGTGGATTAGAACGCAGACGTTTCAGTGTATCACAGCTCAATAGGGCCGCATTGACTCCCTGGTTGAATCTCTTAAAGAGGCACTTATAAATAAACTTAGAAATATGCTGATTTATTTTGCACATAATCTCACACACATCCAATAATTCTAAACCGTTTTGCACACTTTAATTTAGTTTGATAGTTATTGACAGTAAATTAGTTTGAATATGGCCACCAGTGATTTCATCTGGGACATTGAATTATTGTGTTAATGACAGCTCAATGGTAAAAGTCCCTATAAGACCATTTTCATTTCATTTCACTTGTCATTGCAAAATCTACATCATTTCATTTCACTGGTGGCCATATTCAAATACATTTACTCTCATTAATTGTCAAACTAAATGAATGTGTGCAACACTGTTTAGAGTATTTTTTTTTTATGTGTGTGAGATTATGTGCAAAATAAATCTGCATAGTTTTTTTGTGAATTGCCCTTTTCATGTTGCTCTGTTTAGGTCAACAAAGGCTGCCATCTTTGAACCATTGTCTTAATTAAACATCAATGAATGGGTTTTGCAAGAATAACAAGATTGCAAAACACATTTTTTAAATCGTGCTCAGTATATTGCCTCTTTATTAACAAGGTATCTATCAGGACTGGGGTTCTGGAGTGGGATGGCATCAGGCGTTTTCCTGCAGTTTCTACAATACATCATGTTTAATTAATAGCCCATTTTTCCATTCCATCTTTCTCCTTCTCCTCCCGTGAGTGGGAGAGATTTGGGGAATTGAAGATAGATGAGGGGAATTCAGAGCCATCTGCAGATGTGTAAATGTGTGTGTGTGTGTGTGTGTGTGTGTGTGTGTGTGTGTGTGTGTGTGTGTGTGTGTGTGTGTGTGTGTGTGTGTGTGTGTGTGTGTGTGTGTGTGTGTGTGTGTGTGTGTGTGTGTGCGTGCGTGCGTGCGTGCGTGCGTGCGTGCGTGCGTGCGTGCGTGCGTGTGTGTGTGTGTGTGTGTGTGTGTGTGTGTGTGTGTGTACTACTTGTGTGCATATATTTTATGAATGTGCTGATGTTATCTTTTACTTTCAGGTTGTGGTTTGATGAACTTATGACACTCTGGCTGTCAGTACAGAATCAGCCCAGCTGGGAAGGGGTGAGCCTTGCACACACGCACACACACGCATGCACACACACGCATGCACACACACACATATACACACACACACACACACACACACACACTCACACACACACACACACACACACACACACACACACACACACACACACACACACACACACACACACACACACACGCATGCACACACACACATATACACACACACACACATTCCCCCCCCCCCTCCCCGTTACACAAAAACAAACAGACAGAAAAAAAAAAAAAAAAAAAAAAACACAATTTAAAAACAATTTAAAAGATATACCATTTCCACTTTCAAACCTGTACCATAAGTCAAGGATTCTTTAGGATGTATTCAAGTCCTCCCACATGGTTCAGGACCCCAGACGAGCAGAAATCTGTCTTTGGACCCCCTTAGTGAGTATTTAATCTTCTCTAGATGAATTAATTGCATAAGATCGCTCAGCCATACCGAAGCTTGTGGTGGGTGTTTTGATTTCCATTGTAATAAGATTCTCCTGCGTGCAAGTAAAGTTGCAAAGGCAATTACATTTGCATGCCTTTTGAGAATCTAGGGTCCTCTCCAACTGTTATGCCGAATATGGCTGTGAAGGAGTTAGGCTGGAGGTTAATATCAAGGGTCTCTGAGAGAGTTCCAAAAATAGAAGACCAGAAATTAAATAGAGATGGACAAGACCAAAACATGTGAGATAAATTGGCCGGGGTGTTATGACATCTATCACAGCTAGCATCTGGAAGGGAATATATTCTCGCCAGTCTAGATTTGGAAAAGTGAGCCCGATGCAACACTTTAAATTGTATTATATTTAATCGTGCACAGGAGGTACTGTTATTTTCCCTTTGTAGCGCATGATCCCAAACCTCTTCCTCCATAGTCTCTCCTAACTCAATCTCTCAGTCTGCTTTGATTCTATCAAGAGTAACACATTTGAAAGAAGATATTAATCCGTTCAATCTTGAAATAAGTCTAGCTGAATCAGGGGGGAGCTTCAACATCTCCTCTAAATCTGGGGTTGAAGACAGATTTGGGAAGTTGGGGTCATGACTTCTAAGAAAGTGATGCACTTGAAAATATCTAAACAGGCTTGACCTGGGGAGATCAAATTGACCTGATAAGGCCTCAAAACTGATTAGTCATTTGTACTGGCCGTACACTTACGGTAACTGTTTTCCTGATGTTTTCCTACAGCATCTAGTGAACCTGTTTGCTCGGCTGGCCAACGACAACATCGGCTTTGTGGACTGGACCCCTTATATCCCCACTGTGAGTCATCTTTATCACCGGCAGGCGTTTGTTCGCCTGTACGCGTGTCTGTCTGTGTACCCACAGCAAATCTTGCAACCTATGGCACCGATTCCAATGAAACGTGAACGAAGCAGATGGACCTGAATCCTCGAATATTTTTCAAATCGGCCAACGACAAGTATTTTATTTAAAGGAGACATGCATTGCTATTCCTTGCACTATTTGGGCAACTTTACACAATTCCTGTGAGTCTATGGAAGACATCTGTAAGTTTTTTTTCAAGAAAATTCATTGTTTTATATTTCTAATCAAGTACTCAAAAGCATCATTTTTCAGCCTCAGGATTTCA
>NC_140174.1:42081888-42096888 GCF_963971535.1 Notolepis coatsorum
CAATTGGCAGTGTTAGCGGGTGGGAAGCCGGCGTGGGTGGGTCCTGGTCGTTGTAAACAGCGACTCCTACATTTCGGTCGGGGCGCCTGCACAGCAAGGGAAGGATCTGGAGGGAGGTAGTGTGACCTTCCACACGTTACACTCTCCCAGTGAGAGTCCGCGCTGCCAGGTGAAAAGAAGCGGTGGGCTGGGTACACATGTGATGTGTCGGAGGAAGCATGTGATAGTCTCCGCTCTCCCAGACCAACAGTAGGGGGTAGAGTGCGCAACGACCAGGAAGGGGATTGGGAATTGGCATAACGACTAACATTGGGATGGGAGAAAAACGGAAAAAGAAGGGGGAAAAAGATAATAATAAAAAAAAAGTGAAAGTATGTATTCTACTTGATGTTTGTGTATTCCAGTGCTTGGGAACGTTCAACCCTCTAGCCATGTTAAAGTGGTATGTGGTCCAGTTATGCTGCTCTGATTACGTCCTCTTGAAGTTGGCAGGCTTCACATTTGAAAGTATATCAACATACATTTTTGCCATCAATATTTCCAAGTGGAGTACAAGTAAAAAAGTACAATATTTCCTTTCAAAAGTAGTGGAGTAAAAGTACAAAGTTCCCTAGAATGAAAATGCTAAAGTAAAGTACATGTGCCTCAAAACTGTACTCGCTTGAGTAAAAATACTTTACTGTTGCCTTTTGTAATAATATAATAGTTAATGTGTGATGAAAAAAAAATCAGTGTCCCTATTCCACATAACGGCTACTCTTAACGTCAGCCGACATGGATGCCTTATTGAGTTGAGTGATGAGATCCGTCCTGTTTAGATGTCTGTACAGTCCAACCCTGTGACCTTAACTCCAATGACCTTAATCCACTGTGAGACAGATTATGTGGCTGGGTTTGTGTGTGATACAACAGACCGCTGATAATACATGTTGTTGTGTTGGTGCCGCCCCCACCTGGTGATATGCAGTAAAACAGGCAGTATGGACGCGGCCTTCGCTCTGCAGAACCTGGCTCTGCTTAGCCCTCATCTCACCATACCACCTGTACTAGAAAAGTAAGATGGTGTGTGTGTGTGTGTGTGTGTGTGTGTGTGTGTGTGTGTGTGTGTGTGTGTGTGTGTGTGTGTGTGTGTGTGTGTGTGTGTGTGTGTGTGTGTGTGTGTGTGTGTGTGTGTGTGTGTGTGTGTGTGTGTGTGTGTGTGTGTGTGTGTGTGTGTGTGTGTGTGTGTGTGTGTGTGTGTGTGTGTGTGTGTGTGTGTGTGTGTGTGTGTGTGTGTGTGTGTGTGTGTGTGTGTGTGTGTGTGTGTGTGTGTGTGTGTGTGTGTGTGTGTGTGTGTGTGTGTGTGTGTGTGTGTGTGTGTGTGTGTGTGTGTGTGTGTGTGTGTGTGTGTGTGTGTGTGTGTGTGTGTGTGTGTGTGTGTGTGTGTGTGTGTGTGTGTGTGTGTGTGTGTGTGCGTGCGTGCGTGCGTGCGTGCGTGCGTGCGTGCGTGCGTGCGTGCGTGCGTGCGTGCGTGCGTGCGTGCGTGCGTGCGTGTGTGAGAGAGTGAGTGACATGCACATATAATATCAGCCTGTTTTTTGTGTATGCATACGTTTTATTATGTCATCATCACTATTGTGTAGGCCAGGGGTGTCAAACTCAATTACCCAGCAGACCGAAATTAAAAATACAGATGATTTTGCGGGCCGGATACATAATAATACCTACAAAAAGGTGCATTTTCCTGAGGTCACTCGCTTAATTGGGCATTTTGTTTATCTATTCAATGTGTGCATACCAGCTCAATATGTTGTTGTAAATGCACTTCTGTTCATTCAGCATTTCAATAAATACAATGAGGGCTGTTTAAAAGGTGCTGGAGGCATCATTTATGGATAATTGGCTTATTATAGATTCATTCTTTACAGATTTAAATGCCATATTAAATTGAAGGGCTGCCAGTTGAATTGTACCTAGTAGAGGCAGCAGAAACCCAAAATGAATTGATAGGTGAATTTACTGTAGTCTGCGGGCCTTGAGTTTGACACATGGGTGTAAGCTCTACTCCTGTCCTGCCGTAGAACCTATGCTGCCATGGAGACGCTGACTGAGCCACACACCCTGACGGCCACTCTCAGCTGTATGATCGGCATGGCTCGCTGTCTGGTCTCCGCCGGCAACCACTACCCAGAGGGCCGCACCCACGTCCTCCCGCTGCTCATGGGGGCGCTGCCTGGGGTAGATCCTAACGACTTCAGCAAGTGCATGGTGGGTGATAGCGCAAGAGTCTGAGCGTTAGCAGAATAAAATAATGCTTTTGTGTCTCACGTTGACGGCACATTTTGAGTCCTGGGCCCCGTTCCCCATACGTGTCTAACTGAGTTAGCCGGATAATCTTCAGGATAACTTGATAAGTCAAGCTTTTCGGTTCCACGAAGCAGGTTTGTCTAAATCACTATGGCAACAGATAGAAATTTTTTTACCTGCTCCAGCGCAGGTTTATTTCAATTAGCTGGATAAACTGGCCACTCCCTCGCAAAAGAATGCCAGCTCCCTTCCTCACAGATCCCATTATACCATTCTGAATTATGTTTTTGTGCTTCGTTTTTCTAGAGGGGGCTTTTGAAATGTAAAATAATAGACCTAAAATGCTGATAATAAATCATATTCAGCCTATGGATTTACTTTGTCCTAAATAATGCACGTCATAGCTATAAGGCGCTCGCGAGTCGCAACACACTATGTGGTTATTTTAATAATGGAACATTGCAAATGTGAATCCTGCAGGATATTTTTAATGAATGAAACCTATCGGTGTTTGGTTCTGATTCGTTTCATATTCTCTGCTGTGGATGTATTTGCTTAACCGGAGCGCCCGGATTGTGTTTCATTCAAGCATAAATTGAAGCGTCTTTACGCGTGGATTGTGGATGTGAATTACGAGGAATCTGAATCTGTGGATTGTTGAATTGTATCACTGTATCATTGTATCACATTGTATGAACCTTGGTGCCACGGCGAATATGTGTTATACTGTACACACGGTGGATCAATACAATTATCGATTTTTTTCGAATGGTGATCAGGAATTGGAATATACCATTTGGATACCATCTGATGTCAGGTAAGGAATCTATGTTATCAGTCTTAGGATAATCAGACTCGTTTTCACGGAGATATAAGCGTTTCCACTATATGTGATATTGCTGTTTCACTGTAAAAGCCATCAGGAAATAAGAGCAGCGATTATCAGCGCGCGGCACGAGCGTGCGTGCGCACACATATACTATCGATCATCTAGCGTTTATTTGAAAACGATTCATAAATAGGCAGACAAATGACAACGTTCTGGAATATTCCAGTAAAAGACGATTATCATCATAGGGTTGTTTTTTCCGCAAAAACGAGTGATTTTCAAAATGCTATCAAACGGAAATGAAGCGATAATCTGCCTTGACAATGTTGACTGGAAAATGAGTCTTTGATAAGCGACGGGCAGATTAGACACATAGCCATAATTTAAAACATAGATTAGGCGATATTAAGTTAACATTGGAGTGGGTTTGGGCATTAAGGGGGTAAAAAGGAAAAAAATGGCGTGGCATCCAAAGTGTTAATGCACCTATGAATATTCATGTTATTCGTATAATCTTTGATAACCCATTTTAGCTGGCTTGTCTTACACAGACAAACGTACATGTAATGAAAAGTCAACATGACAGCATGAATTTTGCCTCCGTGCTGACGATGTGCAAACAGTTATTAGAAATGAGCGAAGAATTCTTATGGTTGAAAGTTAAGCAATTAAAAGTCCCGCCCTAAGTTGGCAGTGACCATCTCCCCAGAGTCCTTGGCCGGGCGTCACCACAACCAATCAAATGATCCTGTCAGGACGATCCTGCTGCTGACGTCAGCGTTTTGAGGAAATGTCGTCAATTCATCTTTACTCAGGTGATTTAGATCCCGTTTTTCTGGAAAGTCTTCAGGACAGCTCCAAAGCCCTGTCTGCCCACTAGACGAGCATTAGAAAGCAAAGTACTGCAAATGTGTTCAGACATGATAAGGTTTTGATTCTTTCTTTTCACTTTGCAGCCCCTTTTAAGAAGCAGAGGACAAACCCATGCATACTGATACGTGTTCTGCTGATTCTCAGAGGTGATATTGAAATGAATAGTTTCTAATGTTTGTTTTTCCCCCCACTGTATCGTTGTATCCAGATAACGTTTCAGTTTATCGCTACCTTCACTACCCTGGTGCCTTTAGTGGACTGCTCTTCTGCTACCTTTCAGCATGATGACCTCACAGAGGTACACACTCAGTAGTACACACATTACACACAGAATACTGATACTCGGTAGTACACACTCTACATGCAGAATACAGATGTTCAGTAGTACACACTCTACACACAGAATACAGATGTTCAGTAGTACACACTACACACAGAATACAGATGTTCAGTATCACACACTACACACAGAATACAGATGCTCAGTATTACACACTACACACAGAATACAGATGCTCAGTAGTACACACACTACACACAGAATACAGATGCTCAGTAGTACACACTACACACAGAATACAGATGTTCAGTATCACACACACACTACACACAGAATACAGATGCTCAGTAGTACACACTACACACAGAATACAGATGTTCAGTATCACACACACACTACACACAGAATACAGATGCTCAGTAGTACACTCTACACACAGAATACAGATGTTCAGTATTACACACACACTACATACAGAATGCAGATGCTCAGTAGTACACACTCTACACACGAATACAGACGGTCAGTACAAACAGAATACACACACATGAAGTAACATGTGTATTCTTCTGTGGTGAGCCACACGGTGGTCACCCATCACAAAAAAAATTATCATGAAAAAACGATATTTACATTTAGTAATTTAGTCCGTTTTTCATCCAAAGCAACTTACTGTGCCATTGTGTACAACAAAGCCAGCAAAGGGAAACACTACCGGCAGTGAAAAACAAGCGGTATTGTTTGACAGTGACAAACTCAAGTGCTTCACTTGGAGTGCATAGTAAGCATAGACAATAAGAAGAATTAGACAACAAGCTTTCTTTCTTTTTTTTCAGTCACTAACTACTGTGCCGTCTTCCCGTGTAACAAATAGCCAAGTCATCTGTCCTGTTGCAATTAGAGAGAATGTACAGTAGCATAATCAAATGCCAGGCTCACTCTTAACTGGCCTCCTAACCTTAAAGGGGAGCTTTACACCAATATTATAATTAACAGTATATTATTATATGTATACAGTATATGCAATATTATTTCATAAATCTATAGAGAATCACCATATTTCACAGTTGTATTGAAAGCTGTTGCAATGCTAATGCATCATGTTTTACTGTGACGTCACCAGATTGGTAGGCCTACAGTACACCAATGTAGGCTACTGTAGGTCAACTCAATAGGAAGTATACCATTAACTTTAAGAACTGAAACTGATTTCATATGAATTATTACAATCAGTAGTGTTACGGCGGAGACAGGTAGGTTCCAGTTGTGGAGTAATAAGTAGAGGCAGAGAGGGTGTTTACTCGTTAACGGTGGTTCTCTTTATTTGTAGAACGGTACACCTAGAGTAATAGCAACAGATAGTAACACTGACGCAGGGCGTCTAGGAGAGAAGATAATAATGATAACAATAATGACAGCAACGTCCAGTGTCTGCGGTACCGCCGTGTACTCTGCAGGAGAATGAGAAGATCCGACAACTGGAAGCAGAAAGACAGGGGTTTAAGTACGACCACATTCCTGACATACCAAGCGTTCCAACGTGACAACCAATCAGGAGACCCAAACAATAAGTGACAAGTGACAGGGAGACAAGTGACAGGGAAGCCCAGTGACAGGTGTCAGAATGGTGGGTGGTTCTCAGGCGGGGCCAGAGAACCCAAGCGTTACACAGTAGACGATGATATAAATGTTCTAGCTAGGTGTGGTGCTATTATGCTTTATAGAAAATTATACACAAGCATTCACAGCCTCCAAATAATAATAATAATAATAATAATAATAATAATAATTCATTGTATTTTTTCGGGTTCTCAGGAACCCGAAGTTGCAGTAGTCTGGCCTTACAATCACTGTGAAACAGCAGGCTTGCCTGTCTATTCTGTCACGAAACATCCTTTATTTGGCAATTGACTTTGAGCCTGAACCTCATCACTGTATGATAACCAAGATAATGAAGCCTAGCAGTAAATAAATCCAACAGTAATTGCCATCATGGCAGGTTTGAGTTGACAAAGCTATCAGACAGCCGCAGCACCAGAGCGGATCTCTTCACTCAACTACACGCAGGGGAGGCTCAGGAGGGAGCCTCTGGGAAATCTAATATTATGCAAACCGCTGATCTACAATAAAAGTCAGTATGTTATCCATGGCACGAAACTGCCATGAAATCTATGTTAAAAGTGATATGCTGGGCAAAATTCAGGAGTTGCGAATCGTGCACATACGTACACACACACACACACACACACACACACACACACACACACACACACACACACACACACACACACACACACACACACACACACACACACACACACACACACACACACACACACACACACACACACACACACACACACACACACACACACACACACACACACACACACACACACACACACACACACACACACACACACACACACACACAACACACACACACATTCATTATTTAGTATGGGTTGATAAGTTTACCAGATGGATTGCAAACAAAGAAATGGACAATCAAGCTGAAAATAACGTTATATTCCTCTTACCGTTCGCCGATGAGACTGGAGGAAAAATATTCAAATTATTTGACGTCGATCTGCTAGATCCATTTCCCGTTTGTATGACGCAATAAAACGGCGAAATCATATATATTATTGCGTTTTGAAAGCGATCCCAATGCATTCGATTGTGTCTCTTGATCCACGTAACAAGATAGTACTGCCGGAGGGATTTCCTCGATGCACCAGCGCCACTTCCGGTTTGGTGTAGAGTGTAACTCGCCCGATCATCCACCAGGCGGCGGTATTGAGGCGTTGCAATATCAGACAGGGTGCCGCTGCAGTCCCGGAGGGAGGCTGGATGAATTATGAATACCATGGCGAAAAAATGAAATATTGATCCCAACAATGAATTACGCCGTTGTTGGCGTTCAACGCATGGCGGGCAATAACGATTTACGCCGTTGTTGGCGACCAATGTGTTAACTAACAATTGAACAAAAGTCAATCACGATTTAATTTGGCTTCTTACCACTACAGTTGTAACACTGGTACACACCCATACCTCGTTTTGTCTGTTTATCTTCACAGATAGAGAAAGAGTTGTGTTCCGCCTCCGCTGGGTTTGAAGACTTTGTGCTTCAGTTCCTGGACAGGTACACATCATTATCTTTCACATGTTGAGTCAAGAACACGTGGGAAACCTTGTGATTCATTTTGTTGTGTTTTCACGTGAAGTGAATGTCATTCCATGACGCCATGAGGCACTAGAAGCCCATCCTTAATCCATGTGCATCTCTATGACCCGGTAATGTCACTCACTCACTCACTCACTCACTCACTCACTCACTCACTCACTCACTCACTCACTCACTCACTCACTCACTCACTCACTCACTCACTCACTCACTCACTCACTCATCCAGTCATTCACTCAGCCACTCTGCCCCTAGTGGCAGCTCATAGGCATGGCACTCTGTGTAAGACCAGGAGATACAAGGTTTTCATGACAGAAACGACATGTCCTTTGTACACATGCCTTGTTTCATAGATTTTCTTTCACTGACAACAAAGGATACAAGCTGACTCTTCTCTCTCTGTGTGTGTGTGTGTGTGTGTGTGTGTGTGTGTGTGTGTGTGTGTGTGTGTGTGTGTGCGTGTGCGTGTGCGTGTGTGCACGTGCGTGTGTGCGTGCGTGTGTGTGTGTGTGTGTGTGTGCGTGCGTGTGTGTGTGTGTGTGTGTGTGTGTGTGTGTGTGTGTGTGTGCGTGTGTGTGTGTGTGTGTGTGTGTGTGTGTGTGTGTGTGTGTGTGTGTGTGTGTGTGTGTGTGTGTGTGTGTGTGTGTGTGTGTGTGTGTGCGTGCGTGCGTGCGTGCGTGTGTGTGTGTGCGTGCGTGCGTGTGTGTGTGTGTGTGTGTGTGTGTGTGTGTGTGTGTGTGTGTGTGCGTGTGCCCGTGCAGGTGTTTTGCCCTGATAGACAGCAGCACCCTGGAGCAGACGAGGGGCGAGACGGAGACGGACACACAGACCCAGCTGGAGAGCCTGGTGGAGCTCGGCCTGTCCTCCACCGTCAGCACTATCCTCACACAGTGCTCCACTGACATATACAAGGTAATGTAACACACACACAGACATGACGTTACATACTGCAGGCTACAGTACATAATCATGCAGGGTAAATTGTTCCCTCAATCGCTATAACGTTGTGATTAGCTATGCACTTTAATGAAGGACGGCTCCGATATGTTGGAGATCAATAAAACTGTAAAGTAAAATCTACATAGATGGGCTTGGCTCTCTGAAACGGGGGGAGGCTTTTAGTAAAACAGCCAGATATGTGTTTCTACATGCCACAACAAAACAAAAATACTGTGTGGCAGTGATTCTCATCATCAGTCCGAAGCGTGTCACAAGGTTGCCCTTCACGCTCTCCAGAACACGCCCTCGCTGGCCTGCACGACAACCACCACAAACCTGTCCAAGGGAAGCGACAGTTATAATTGGGGGATCAGGAGAAGAGGGCGGGGCTTGAGATAGGTCAAATGTTCTCGTTCGCTACTTGATGAGGACATGGGGGAAGTTTTAACCCAGCGCCTGACACTACAGCCTGAACCGGTCGGTCCACCGTTGGTCCAACTGCAATGTTACGAAGGGGACAAGGTCTGGAGTAGAGACACACGTGAGACAATCAGCAGAGGCCCGGTACACACGGTCTCAGCTGCAGCCAAGGCCCTTTTGAATCCTTTCCAGGGATTTGTGAAAAACGTTTGCTATCATGTCTACTATGAGACGTACATTCTTTTTTTCAGGAGTTTCATTCCTTACTGCATTTGGAAAACAAGAGGCCAATACGTCCCGTCAGCAGCAGGTTCCTGCTAAATGCTGGATGTGTTCAACAAAGTACCGGAGCTTATAGATCTGCTGATTGTGCGTTTCCACAGCCTCCTCCTGTCTCCTGCAGCACTACCACAGGAACAATGGGCATAGTACTTGACCCCAAAATGTCTATCAATATACATGGAGATTTTATTTTTTCTTGCATGTATCCACGGTGAAACGTAGAATCCAAAGAACAGTAGAAATACGTGATGAATTGAAGTTAACGGAGATTTGGTTTAATAACAACAGGAAAACTATATCAATACATCTGTTTACAAACTCGCTCACAACGTGTGCAGTATAATTACATTAGTTGACTGTTCAAATCCAATGTAAAGCTAAATTTACAGACAGTGTGAATGTAGACAAGGTCAGTAGAAAGAGACAAACAAACACACACACACGCACGCACGCACGCACACACATACACGCACACACGCACGCACGCACACACACACACACACACACACACACACACACACACACACACCATTCAGGCATCTTAACACTGTCTCCCACTGTCTCTATGTCCCTATAGGTGGCTTTGCAGAAGGTGTATAACTTTGCCTCCTCCAACATCTTTGAGACGTGTGTGTCTGGCAGGATGGTGGCTGACATGTGCAGGGCTGCAGCCAAGGTACGGCATGTGTTCCATCTGTGGCCATAGTTATTATCGCCCTGCGATAAAGTGCTCTGGGTGCTCCTTTATTTACAATATATTATTTTGCTTTGTGTTAATTTTGATAAGAAAATGTTCCTGACTAAGCCTGGATATGACTAATTTGTGCATGTTTGTTTTGGTGTGTGTGCACGTTTATTTGGGTGTGTGTGCATGTGTGTCTTTGTGTGTGTGTTTGTGTGTGTGCGTGCGTGTGTGTGTGTGTGTGTGTGCACATGCGTGCATGTGTGTGTTTTTGTGTTGTGTGCGTGTGTTTTTTGTGTGTGTGTGTTTTGTGTGTGTGTGTTTTGTGTGTGTGTGTGCGTGTGTGTTTTGTGTGTGTGTGCGTGTGTGTTTCGTGTGTGTGTTTGCAGTGTCATCCTGAGATGTCTCTCCGCCTGTTCGTCCCTCACTGCTGCAATGTCATTTTCCACCTTACAGACAGTCAGTACATCACTGTGTAGTACTGAGTAGTACTGAGTAGTACTCTGTAGTACTGAGTAGTACTGTGTAGTATTGTGTAGTACTGAGTAGTACTGAGTAGTACTCTGTAGTACTGAGTAGTACTGTGTAGTATTGTGTAGTACTGAGTAGTACTGAGTAGTACTCTGTAGTACTGAGTAGTACTGTGTAGTACTGAGTAGTACTGAGTAGTACTCTGTAGTACTGAGTAGTACTGTGTAGTATTGTGTAGTACTGTGTAGTACTGTGTAGTACTGAGTATGTGGTAGTTCTACACCCTCCCCAGACCGACAGTAGGGCAGCGCAACAGCCAGGAAGGGAATTGGCATAACTGGAGCGATAGGAGAAAAAGACAAAAAGACAAAAAAAATAATGGTCAGCCTATAGTAGATTAGATGCTACGGTGAGAGCTACTATGGTGGAGATTATTTTTCTTCTGTAGACTGGTAGAATGTGAACAAGACATTGGTTGAATTCAAGTCAGTCAGTAGGAACCTGCAAACGGTGATGAGACATTCTTAGTAGCAAAAAGTGGGCATTTTATCCAGCCTCAAATCAATTATCCATATGATATTCCTATGGTCGCGATAACCACCCAGCTCTGTCTTGATTTTGTGAACATGATTTATGATGGTCGGAAACCCAGAGGTTAAGAGTGCAGACTGATGTATTCAAGAGAGGAATCCTGGAGCCGCTCCAGTTGGCAGGCGACTTTGTGGGCAGAACGACAACATCACAAGCTAATCACAAGGGTGATTAACTGGGCACATAAGCACATTTTATGGTTCATACCCTTCAGCGCCGCAGTGAAACGGAGCTCATTTCGATGTAACACATCAAACAAACATGCTTTGAGGCCTTTGAGTCCACAAATTCAATCTCGGGTTCATTTTCACTGGAGTGGCTCCAGCAGGTTTTATCTTTTCAGGGCCTCAGGTTGGAAAGTGTTTGTTCTACATTTGAATTGGTTTTGCGTTTGTTAGTGTCTTTGCATAAAATGTATGCAACTAATAGTCATTGGGTTCGGATTGACTAACTGAATAATCAATAAATTAATCTAATCTAAATACATCGGTAAAATTGTGTTCCTTGCGTAATTGTCCCTGTGCAAACAAGTGCAATTATGAAGGAGGACTTAGGAAATGTCATGTTTATTAAAGAACAATTAATTTCAGCATGCACGTTTTTTTAAAGAAAATTAATAAAAATCAATTAGATGAATTACATGAAAAACAATTAATTTACTAAGGCTGTAACAAGAACAAGGTTATGTGCATGCATACGAGTAAATACAATACAAAATTACACTAGCAATAGTATACAAGGACAACAATAAATAAGGGAGAGAGAAGGAAAGAGAGAGAGGGAAAAAGAGAACGGGAGAGTGAGAACCATGAGGGAGAGAGAGAGAAGAAAGGGGGAGAAGGAGGGAGGTAGGTGAGGGGGCCTAGGGGGAGGAGAGAAGAGTCTGAGGGCTATGCGTGCGATTGGGAGGCAGTCAGCAGGTGCAACAGTCGGTTATGATTAGTTGCAGATTTAGTTTAAAAGCAGTGAGCGATGTGAGGGCAGTGAGTTTAAGGGTGTTTTGTAATGTGTTCCAGTCAGATGCAGCAGCCAATCGAAAGATATGGTCACATTTACTCACACCTGGCACGCTGCTTAGAGCCAAGCTGTGTCTCTCTCTACTGACCTTGTCTGCATTCACGCCGCCTGTAAATTTAGCTTTTCATTGTATTTGAACAGACAACCGGTTAGTCAACAAATCCACTAAGAGGGGAGGACCTAATTGTGTATCCGTGTGCGTGTGTGTGTGTGTGTGTGTGTGTGTGTGTGTGTGTGTGTGTGTGTGTGTGTGTGTGTGTGTGTGTGTGTGTGTGTGTGTGTGTGTGTGTGTGTGTGCGCGCCTACGTGCCTGTGTATGTGCGCGCACATGCGTGCCTGTGTGTGTGTGTGTGTGTGTGTGGTGTGTGTGTGTGCGTGTGTGTGTGTGTGTGTGTGTGTGTGTGCAGATGAGGAGCAGCTGGGTGAAGAGGAGTTGGATAAGGAGTTGCTGTGGAACCTCCAGCTGCTCTCCGAGGTGAGACCGCCAACACTTCAGAAGAACTATCCCCAGCAGAGCCTCATATCTACACGGCTATATTTGAAACCAAAATTACTCTGTCCTCACAACAACGCAAAAACGTGAAATGACCTGATGGCATGACCTCAGTTTTCCACCAGGAGGCTGCAGGGAGCTCTCCTTGGTCCTGATTGCAGAGAAAATACTACATCTCTATTTTTACCCTGGCAGGAGTTTTCAAAAAGGTCCGGTTTCAGTGACCTAACACAAAAGGCCAAACAGCATACGGTTTCATAAATACCCTGTGTACATGTGCACTAGACCTAAGAGTTCTGCCATTCTAAACATTCTCACTTTATTCTCACTTTAAACAAACACTCACTTTACCACTCACTTTACTCACTTTAGACACTTTAACACACTTTATATTGATCTATTATTAAAGAGATTTGCACTACATTCATACCTCATTTGCACCCTACCCTAAGTTTTGTACCTCTGCATTGTACCTCACTGTTACTCATTTTACTCTGTATTGTATATTGTATATATGTATATTGACTTTACTTACTTTTTACTTACTTCTTAACTCATTGACCGCCGGGGATTAGACGGGTCCCATTCTAGCACTGCCACGCTTTAAAAGATAGGAGTGCTTCACCTTGTTTGTAGAGCTATAACTATATTATATATTATAGCTATGGATACAATACTATGGCCCATTTGACATCACCTATCTATCGTTCAATATCTGAAAAAGAATACTTTTTTTCATCCATACGTTCCTGTGTTATACTGTGGTGAATATAAGTATAGTTATAGCGTGGTCTGGGGTAATTCCCGAAAGGCTGAGTAATAGGCTTATAAGTAAATTCTACTATAAACGTTGCCGTTTCTTGCCTGTACACACTATTATTCCCAAATCAAATCTATATCATAGGTATTATGTTTCATCATGAATGCATGAAAGGGGGGGGGGGGGGGGGGGGTCGTTTTTTTATGCTTTGATCGTCACCAACGGCATACGTTGTGGAGTAACGTTACACACACATGTTGCGATCGAAGTGAAGACATGGTTGGATTAACACAGGATTGATATCATATAGCCCTTTACCTTCACAGGATGTACCCCAAAAAGAATATTCCAATTATCTGATCACGAGTCCCAGTATTGGTGTCGATCGTGTCGCCAACATAATCCACTTAGAAAAAATAAATAACGCACATCCTCCGTTCCTTGGTGCTGAGCCAAACTGTAAAAACAGTAGTACATAAAAAACTGTGTTGTGTTTATACTTGAAAAAGACAGGAAGGGTCGAAACGTTGTATATGCTGCTATTATTTGTCACAATTAAAACACTTTGGAGCATCAAAAGTGGGTTGCGAGCCAACATAATCCACCACACATCATGCATTTGGAGCATTTGACGCTTCTCAATCCAATCTTTATAACCGCTCCATTCGCCAGACGAAGAAAAGTGCCCCCGGAGACATTTGGCCCTTGCACAGGCCAAGATACAAGGTTTCAAAGGGTGCTCGATACCGCCGTCTAGCTGGATGCGGCCGGTATTTCACTTTGGCAATCTCAGACTCATTCCCTATGGTAACACCGAGGTCCCCGGATGAATAATGAATAAAAATATCGGGAAAAAAAGGAAAAACGATAAAATAACATATATACGTGGTTGCCGTTCAAAGGATGGCGCCCAATAATGTATATAAACGTTGTTGGTGGGGAATGAGTTAATTACCTTTTTTACTGTATTTTCTTTTTACTGTATATAGCACACTCTCAGGGGCTCATACAGAAACAAGCATTTCATCATAAAGTATTCTGTATTTTGTTGTGACTAATAATAAACATACTTGAAACTTAAACTTGAAACACTCTTGAGAAACAGAGCAGTAATGTGGCGTTTGTGTTGTTGGTCTCTCTTAAAGACTCTATACTTTATATACGTTTGCTTTACACTGGTAATGTTTAACACTGGAGTAAGACATAATCTATATCGATGGACAGTTGGTTAAGAATGTTCTAAAAACATTTTCATCTACAAAAGTCAGATTGGGACTTTAATGTGGTCAAGCCAGATTCTGTGATTTACTGTGATTTTTAATACTTCAGCATTTACTGAAACTCTCGAGTGAATTGCCCCGCTAAAGGTTTTAATGCCCCGGCTTTTGTGTTAATGCTCTGCCTTTTAACACGCGCTAAAAATCAATACCCCACTACCCGATGGACAACTTTTAACACAATTACAAATCCCTGCTTCAGTTTGTAACTGTTTAAAATGTTGATCTTCTTTTCATCCATGTTTCTGTCTTATTGTTTATGTCTAATTATCGAAACATATCTTTCTTTTCCTTATCTTTATTTTGTGTAATCTTGACAATGTTGTAAATGAGGGAAACCTCAACGCCTCTCTCTGGTTTGAAAATGAAATGAAATGTTGTAAGATAAGATAAGATACGATAAGATGCTCCTTTTTTATTGATCCCCTTGGGGAAATACACACTGTGTGTTGTAGGTGACGCGTGTGGACGGGGAACAGCTGTTGCGGTACCGGGGGGAGTTGGAACGCATCCTGTGTGTGTGTGTGCGTCTGCGCTGTAAGCCGGCGTACACACTGGCCTGCTGCCTGCTGGAACACACACTCCGCTCCCTGTCCCTCATCTACCCCAC
>NC_140174.1:42099388-42109388 GCF_963971535.1 Notolepis coatsorum
CCCTCCAGATGATTCCAGAGAGAACTACAGAGAGACCATCTGCCAAACCATGAGACTGCTGCTACGTGAGTGTCTCACATTGTAACTCCTTCACGCTGCCAATAATCTGAGAGTGTTCTCTGATCTCGCACTATATAATCTCTCTTAATCTCTTAACCAAACAGACCACTGCTCAAACTCCTACTTCATACAGTGTTTGTTCTCATGACTATTGGAACCTGTCTCCCTCCTTGTATTTACACGTTATTTTCTACCAATCAGATCACATTCTGGAACACTCAGAGGACGACACCAAGTCGCTATTTGCCATCATTAAGGTGCTGTTTGTTTTCTGTTGTCAATAGTCCATCTCTGAGTAGGCCCACGGGGATCTTACTGTGTTTACCTCTTGTCTTCCTGGCTACAGATCATCAGCAACCTGTTGTTTTTCCGAGGAACTCATAAAAAGGAGTTTGACTCTCGCTGGAAAAGCTTCACTCTGGTCAAGAAGTCCATGGAAAACAGGGTGAGTCACAAAAATACACCAGGCTATATGTGTTGACCACCAAAACAGTCTAAGGTTGTCCCCGAAGCCTGTTTTTGGGATTCGAACTTCGTCAGGGTTTTTCGAACGAACGTTCGAACCTTCGTTTTTAATAAAAAAATAATAATAAAAAAAATATTTAACTTTTTCTTTAATAATATTATTATATTTTTTATAAATATCCTCAAACTAAATCCTCAATTTGAATAAAGTGATTAATCTGATTAAATTAGTATTTTTTTTCTTTTTTTTTAAATCAACTTTCCAGCCCCAGCCCAGGGAGAAGCCCCAGCCAACTAAATCAATTAAATCTTTCTTTAATGAATATAACTCATCAGTTTCTTTTAATACTATAATATTAGTGTAGCCTAATCTTTATCTGCAACTGTGAAGAAAAACCAGAATGAAAAAAAAAAAATTATAAAAAATTCGAATGTTGATTTAGAATTCGAATGCCAACGTAACGAACAAAGGTTCGAACGTTCGAACGTTTGGGCTCAGCCCTACAAAACACACCAGGCTGTATGTGTTGACCACCAAAACACACCAGGCTGTATGTGTTGACCACCAAAACACACCAGGCTGTATGTGTTGACCACCAAAACACACCAGGCTGTATGTGTTGACCACCAAAACACACCAGGCTGTATGTGTTGACCACCAAAACACACCAGGCTGTATGTGTTGACCACCAAAACACACCAGGCTGTATGTGTTGACCACCAAAACACACCAGGCTGTATGTGTTGACCACCAAAACACACCAGGCTGTATGTGTTGACCACCAAAACACACCAGGCTGTATGTGTTGACCACCAAAACACACCAGGCTTTATGTGTTGACCACCAAAACACACCAGGCTGTATGTGTTGACCACCAAAACACACCAGGCTGTATGTGTTGACCACCAAAACACACCAGGCTGTATGTGTTGACCACCAAAACACACCAGGCTGTATGTGTTGACCACCAAAACACACCAGGCTGTACTGTATGTGTTGACCACCAAAACACACCAGGCTGTACTGTATGTGTTGACCACCAAAACACACCAGGCTGTATGTGTTGACCACCAAAACACACCAGGCTGTATGTGTTGACCACCAAAACACACCAGGCTGTATGTGTTGACCACCAAAACACACCAGGCTGTACTGTATGTGTTGACCACCAAAACACACCAGGCTGTACTGTATGTGTTGACCACCAAAACACACCAGGCTGTACTGTATGTGTTGACCACCAAAACACACCAGGTTGTATGTGTTGACCACCAAAACACACCAGGCTGTACTGTATGTGTTGACCACCAAAACACACCAGGTTGTATGTGTTGACCACCAAAACACACCAGGCTGTACTGTATGTGTTGACCACCAAAACACACCAGGTTGTATGTGTTGACCACCAAAACACACCAGGCTGTACTGTATGTGTTGACCACCAAAACACACCAGGCTGTATGTGTTGACCACCAGGCTATATGTTCTAACCACCAGGCTGTGTTTTAGAGATACACTGTTGATGTGATACAGTGTTGATGGGTATTTTCTGGGCTGATTATATTCTTGTTTCTCTCTTGGCAGCTTCATGGGAAGAAACAGCACATTCGAGCCCTGCTCATCGACAGAGTTCTGCTCCAGCACGAGGTCGGTCATATGATTGATATGAGTATTCACCTCATGTCTCTAAGGACGCTGCTAGGTTTTGTAATTCCACTACCCATGTGTGCCTCGTACAATAAAGAAAGGGGTGTAAATAGCATTCAAGGTCTGTCAATTTTGAATGGAAAAATTAAGCAAGCCACTTGTTCTTGTCCTTCACATACCAATGTGAACCCATGTGTTTTAGCCTGGTATGGGACTGATAACCGGTACCAGTATCAGTAACAACGCATCCCTAATACAGTCAGTGTATAATAGTTGTGTTCCCATGTTATCAGATGAGGAAGCTGATGGTCGAGGGCTGTGAGTATAAGGTGGTCCACCAGGAACTGCTCTGTGATCTACTGCTGCTGTCTACCAGCACCTACAGCCAGGTACACACACACACACAAACACACACACACACACACACACACGCACGCACGCACGCACGCACGCACGCACGCACGCACGCACGCACGCACGCACGCACACACACACACACACACACACACACACACACACATACACACACGCATGCACACACACACTCTTCATCCATCCATCTATCCTTTCATTCATTGATCCATCCATCCATTAATTAATTAATTAATTAATTCACTCATTCTCACTCACTTTATCTAACCTCTATAATCAATTCAGCACAAATACTGACGCCATAGAACGTCCTGTAATACTACCACTAATAGGCTCAACCTACTACCTTTAATTGATCTTGTATATCAAACTAGATACTTAATCATCTCTATTTTGTTGATTGTATTTTTCTCTCTCTCTCTCTCTCTCTCTCTCTCTCTCTCTCTCTCTCTCTCTCTCTCTCTCTCTCTCTCTCTCTCTGTCTGTGTGCAGGTGCGCAGCAGGGCCCAGTCTGTGCTGATGACTGCTCTGGGAACGTTTAACTTCTCCTACAGAGATCTGACTCCCAGAGTCCTACAGCTGGTCTCTCCACAACACACCACTGGTACACAGCAGCAGTTCAAGGCAAGCCACACGCACACCAACCTGATATCACGACTGCATGAAATGCACCCGCCGGTCCACTACAGGATAGCTTGTCAGTGTCACAGATAAATGGTTATGGTGCGTTAAAAGGACACGCAGGTATGAGGGTGCAGTACCAGCAGGGAGCGTTTAAAAAAACAAACATCACAACCGGGGTTTGAACCAGCAGCCACTGCAGTAGTAGGTGAGTGCTTTCACCTCTACACCACCCACACGCACCTGTGTTATGGTCATGGTTAGTTTTAAGGTTCTCTTAACGGTTATAAAGTTAGGGTTTTTAGGTTTTAATAATAGTTTGATTAATGGTTGTGGTTAGGGTTAACATTAGTTTTAAGGTTTGCTTAATGGTTATGGTTAGTTTAAGGTAATGGTGTGATGGTTAAAGTTAGGGTTATAGTTTGGCTGTCGGAAAAGTGTGTCTCGTTAGTGTCGAGGTCAAAAGCACCCGTCTACTGACATAGTGGCCCGAGTTCGGTCACCGGCAGGCAAACTTATACAGTTAACCACAGAGATTACGGATAGCACCCAGGACCAAACACAGTGCATGAAGAACAGAGGCCTAAGGGTGTTTGAGCGTGAAGAACACACACAAGGTTGTGGGACCAACATGACGATGTGATGCAAGGGGCATGAGAATGCATTGCACACACACACACCTTAAGGGTGTGTATCGTGATTCTTGATTAGATCCTATTCAACGCCAGCTCACTGCATAACTACCTTGTTGCACGTCATAATGTAAAACTCAGTCAGTAAAATGTACTTCAGTTACATTCCCTTTTATTGTACACATGGTCGTAAATGCCAGCAAAAATACCACAACATAAACCCAGAAAACGTACCCTAAGAAAATAGATGATTTAATTTTGTGAATCAATTCAGAATCTGCAGGAGCTAAAATCATGATTATTATGACATGAATAATTAATTTCACCCCTTACTGTAGATACGGTATCTGTCAAGTCTGATTATGTCCAATAGAGACTACTAGACACACTAGACATATGCTTGTACATTGTATTGCACGGCTGGTCTGTAATTTTTGTCTGGTTTTCAGGTTAAAGGACCATACAGGTTAGCCCCTTACGTGACTGCGATGTGCAAACCTGGGGCTTTAGTGACCGCAGTCACTCTCAGCTGTGCCGCGACCAGGCTAAAAAAAAGTACCAAGCACTGAATCGGGGGCTGGGGGTGGGTCAAAAATATATCAGATATGAATTTCAAAGATACCCAGCGTACAATATGGGTTTAACACAGCTTTACAGTGGGGTCTGGAAGCTCGGAGTTGCTAATAAACAGTTTAAATCATTGTTACAAAGCGAGTGGTACTTACAGAGCGAGCCGTGTATTTCCGCCATTGGTGTCACCGCGCATGCGCACCAGGCAGCCAAATGCCTGGTGCGCATGCGCGGTGACACCAATGGCGGAAATACACGGCTCGCTCTGTAAGTACAACAATGATTTAAACTGTTTATTAGCAACTCCGAGCTTCCAGGCCCCACTGTAAAGCTGTGTTAAACCCATATTGTACACTGGGTATCTTTGAAATTCATATCTGATATATATATGTAAGTACCACTAGGGATTATCTTTTTTTTTTTTTACATTTCTATAACCTTTATTTACCCAGGCAAGCAAGTAAGAACAAATTCTGATTTTATTTATTGTCAAAAGTATGCATAATGTTGTGGTAATTCCACAACAAGAGATATGTAATGTTAATGTGAGGATGGGGGGTTCTTGCGGAGCCCAATAGCAAAACACAGGAGGAGAGAATGGAGCGGTTTAGGGTTCTTTAATTATTCTTCCCAACCAAGCAGAGTATAACAGGAATGTGAAACAGGAATGTGAACAACATGGAGGTTATAATGTTCTTGGGGGGAGAAGAATGAGAGCAGGTGCACTCCAGTGCAGCTGTCGGCAGCGAGAGAGGGAGGACACAGGTCTTGCGCTTGAGAGCGAGCAGGAGTCCTCTTTGCGGGGCTCGAGACGTCAGGGTGGAAGGACGCGGGGGCTCGAGACGTCAGGGTGGAAGGACGCTGGAGCTCTAGACGTCAGGGTGGAAGGACGCTGGAGCGAAGTCCTCGGTAGGCAGTTTAACACTGCGACGTTGGATGACGGGTTCTGCCAGTTGAAGTAGGGAACGTTTGATGAGGTGATCTCTTGCAGCCGCACTGATTGCTCCTCATCTGGCAGACACGAGCTCTGATCGTGACAGTTAATTACCTGAAATGATTCCATTTTTTGGGGGGGGAAACCCTGCATATATCGGTATCGGTTGATATCGGTTGATATCGGTATCGGAAATTAAGAGTTGGACAATATCGGTATATCGGTATCGGTAAAAAAGCCAATATCGAGCATAGATACTTAATCTTCTCTCTCTCTCTCTCTCTCTCTCTCTCTCTCT
This sequence comes from Notolepis coatsorum, assembly GCF_963971535.1. Lineage (NCBI taxonomy): Eukaryota > Metazoa > Chordata > Actinopteri > Aulopiformes > Paralepididae > Notolepis > Notolepis coatsorum. The sequence goes on from NC_140174.1 coordinate 42,104,989, forward strand.
CTCTCTCTCTCTCTCTCTCTCTCTCTCTCTCTCTCTCTCTCTTAACTTCCCTATTTTTTCATATTTATTTCACACATAAATCTGGAGGCCTGTATAGTCTGAGGTCCCAACATTCAGAAATCGCAAGAAAGCCTTCATGATCTCTCCCCTGTGTGTGGATGTAACCTACAGTGAGATTTGAATGTTAATGACCTATTCCTTCTCTCACTGGGTTCAGAGCAGTTCTGGGTTCATGGGAGAATAATATATTGTGAATTGCTGATGCATTGAATAAGTGTCAGTCTGACACTTCTGTCGGGTTGTTCTGCTTTCACTCTCACTCCCTATTTAATACAAACTGCTCCCCGTGGAACAATAACATATAATTAGAATTGAAGCTTGCTAGTGTAATATACAGGTTGCATGGTGCTGATTGCTGTAGCTGTTAATTTATGCCGTAGTGCTATTGACTGTGTGCTCCTGGAACCTATTTAAACCTCAAAGGACATTTCCTGTTCTTTTCAGCGAGATTGAAAATAACCTGAATATTTTCCGTTGATGCAACCGTGGTGGAACCTGGATTCATAATTAATGCGTGTGGAGCGATATTCATAATCAATATAGATGTATCAGGGTTCGAAATTAACGGGGGATTGGGGCATAATGCCCTTGAAAATCGACAAAATGCCCTCGAAAATCAGTTAAGGGGGGCACAAAATGCCCCCGACAGTTTACAATTATATATATATATTTATCCGGTAATGGAGCGTCTGTGTGTCGTACGGTTCAGATGACGCGCAAATAAAAAACTTCATTTGGCGGAGCCGGGAGAGGGGGGCACTGGCTGCAGGCAGCAGCAGCACTAGCACTGCAGCCAGGTGCTAGTCAGTTTGTGTAAATGGCAAGCACAATATAAATCAATCTTCATTACGACTTTAAAAACATAGCCATTAACATTACATAGGCCTACACACATCTTGCCATAGCGTTAGCAGTTTGTACTACACAACGCATGTTGAACTATGGTAGCACTAGCCCCAGCTAATAGTCAACGAAATGTTACCGTAGCTAGTGCTACTAGCTAGCAGCCTAGCAGAGGAGGAAATGAGAGTCTGAGAGGCGGGGTGTTTAAAGACAATGATAGGCGTTTATTCAACATCCAAGAAGGCTAACATACAACTGTGTTTTACTAACTCCAACCGGGACTATTGCTGTTTTCGTGCTGCTTGTTGATGTTATGAACTCCTCCTAACGTTACCGGAGCTGAAGGTGCCACACGCTAAAATGTCCGTGGGGACCCGGCGCCAACCCATAGATAGTTCCAACTCAACGAATTACGTAATCCACCACAGTTGCACTCAATATTTAAATAATGTTAGTCTAAATAAATGTAGACAGATACATAATAATTTCAAGCAGAAAACGAATCTTTCCATTAAGAACTGACAATCAGGGAATTTAAACATGGTTGACATTGTTTTTTTGTGTTTATATTAAAGAAAGGAAAGTCTAGTGCTGGCTGAGCATATTGTTTGTTTGCATTAAGTTAATACTTTGACAAATGTAGCCTATATTTTTCAGTCAGTTCGGTCTTTGTGTGCCAAACATTATTTAAGGCTGTAAACACTGTAACACTGTAAACCTTTTTTATATGTGAATGAGAAGAAATGAGAAGCATGTTTAGATTTGAGTGTTATTTAATTTTTTTTATAAAAATTAATGTATATCAAACCGAACCGAAAACCGTGACCCCAAAACCGTGATACGAACCGAACTGTCCATTTTGTGAACCGTCCCACACCTACCGTTTATCATAAAAATGCAGTGCCCCCGAAATACAAAAAAAAGCCCCCGAAAATCAATTAAGGGGGGCAAAAAAAGCCCTTGAAAAAAAAAGTAAATTTCTAACCCTGAGATGTATTAGAAAAACACATGGAATGTGTGGAGACTGTGTAAGATAGGTGAAGGAGTGTGCTGTCATGGTGGACACCGGAATCACACTGAGGGAGCTTTGTGTCATCTGGGCTTTTTGTGTGGGGAGGGGTGGGGGCTGTTGGGCCGTTGGCCCTACCAAAGGTGTGAGATTTAGGCTATTGTCTTGAACAGACAAATGGGATGCTTCCACACAACCTACATCTACTGTATAAGATGTGCAGTCAAAGAGTAATAAACAAGCAGGTAGAAATGACTCTGTCCATGGTGCTGAAACTGCAAGGTTTTTGCCCATGCCATATTTTGTGTGTGTGTGTTTTTCTCTCATGCTCAGGGTGCTCTGTACTGCCTGCTGGGTGTATATGGAGGTATGTGTCTGGCCGGTGTGAGGGACTGGGACTGTGTCGGGGAGGTGTGGCCTGCTCTAGTCCGCTGTGGTCTATCGCCCTCCATGACCCTGGAGAAGCCCTCCATTTGTCGGCTGCTCGATGACATCACGGACAGGGTCCACCGTCAGCACGACACCATTGGAATCTACTTCACCGTGAGTGGCTTGTAAACCCAAACACAAACTCACTCATGCACACGCACTGAGACAAGCTTGATTTTAATGCTAGCTGTAGGTGTGTATCTTCTATCTGTTGGCTCTTTTCTCCATATAAACTTATGCTATGGGTTGTGTAGCCCCTTTCGTGATTGTGATGCACGCCAACAAGGTTTGGCCGAGTGAATCCACAGTCCCTTGCTCTTCAATAGGAAACCAACCTAGATTTACCATGAAGAACTGGTCCTACCCGAACCGTTCGTTATACATGTATCACAGAGAAATTTCAAAGGTACTCACAGTTGCACGAGGGTCTTGGACAGAGAAACGTAATGGTTTAAAAGCTTGGCGTTGCTAATAAACATTTTAAAAAAATATATAAACTGGTCAACACTGCTCAAGACGGCTCTAGCTGCCTGATGCGCCTGTGCTGTGATCACAGCGCATGCGCATCAGGCACCCAATGCCGGAAATAAAGCTGTGTTGACCAGTGTTGACCAGTTTATAATTTTTTTTTAAATGTTTATTAGCAACACCGAGCTTTCAAACCATTACGTTTATCTGTCCATGACCCTTGTGCAACTGTGAGTACCTTTGAAATGTCTCTGTGATACTTGTATAACGAACGGTTCGGGTAGGACCAGTTCTTCATGATAAATCTAGGTTGGTTTCCTATTGAAGAGCAAGGGACTGTGGATTCACTCGGCCAAACCTTGTTGGCGTGCATCACAGTCACGAAAGGGGCTATGGGTTGTGTTGTGTTTGTCCCTCTTTCACCACTTGCAGGTATCTGAGGGGTGCATAGAGGTAGCCAATCAGATCCAAGAGTCTCAAAATCCCGCCCCATGTCTGAAGGCACCCACAATAGAGGAGCTAAAGGAGGGGCTTCAGCGTCAGCGAATCAGAAACCTGGTTGCAGCTAGGTATGAGTACAAATTGGGCTACTCTTGCTAACTATTAGCATATTATCAACCAGTTCCAACTCCTTCATCATAGAATTGCCTGGATAATGCACAGTTAGTGTGACTTGATTTAACAATCTGGTTTAACACTTTTCTTCCATACAGAAAGTATGAGACACTGGTCAACGACCTCTTGGATTGCCTTGAAGACAGAGACTTGTAAGTTCATTGCCGTGTATATATGTATATGTATATATCAGTGTATTATGTTTGTGTGGTGTTAAGGTATAAACGTTGCATCCTGGGAGAGGAAGCAAATGCCCATGGTAGCATGAATGATACCTAGGTTATTTACATCTGTACATGTGTTTTGTTACAGGCCCTGGAAGTTTGAGCACATGGCTACGGACCTGTTGTCCCTCCAGCTGAGAGACGACCACCCGCTTCCCCCTGACGCTGTCCTATACTTCACACAGAGCCTCACACACGACTCCATCAGCATACGAAAGGTCTGGGGAACAATTTACCATTCATATACTTACTGTACCAGCTAGTCTATCAGCTCAAACAATTTACCATTCATACTGTACCAGCAAGTCTATCAGCTCAAACAACTTACCATTCATAATGTACCAGCTTGTCTATCAGCTCAAACAATTTACCATTCATAATGTACCAGCTAATCTTATCAGCTAAAACGATTTACCATTAATACTGTACCAGCTAATGTATCAGCAGCTTTGCTTTGACAAATAACTGAACAGCGCAAAGAGCTGTGTTTATGCAACAGAAGAAGTATTGGGACATCTATTTGCGATCAACCTATATGTCAGTGGGCTACCAATACATCTCTATACAAACTCTATACAGGAATATATCTATGTATAAAATATATTTCCTGGCAATGTAATACTGTAACACTATGTTATATAAACAGTATAATATAACATAGTGGTTCCCAATCATGGTTCCAGGAGCCCCTTAGGGGTACCTCAAAGAATTTTGGCCAAAGGAATCCTATTAGAGTTGTTGACAAGGCATTC
>NC_140174.1:42116888-42146888 GCF_963971535.1 Notolepis coatsorum
GTGTGTGTGTGTGTGTGTGTGTGTGTGTGTGTGTGTGTGTGTGTGTGTGTGTGTGTGTGTGTGTGTTTGTGTGTGTGTGTGTGTGTGTGTGTGTGTGTGTGTGTGTGTGTGTGCGTGCACACGCGGCGGGCGAATAGGTGTCAGTCTTTCTGCCTTACAAGAATCCCCATCCACATTGTGTGGCTTTTCATGTGTCATCTGACTTCAGATAACCTCCCTCCATTCAACACTATCGGATTTCAGACTGCAGAAGTGGCTTCAGCTACAATGTGCTGAGATGGCGTGTCGCATAGCATTAATATACCCCCACCCCCCCTCCTCCACCCCCTCCACCCCCTCCTCCTCCCACGGTCTCTCCCAGTCTGCTGTATGTCCTCCAGGGTGGCTTGGCGCAGCAAGAGTGGAGAGTCTCTGAGCTGCTGCACAGGCTGCTGGCGTACCTGGAGCCCAAGCTCACACAGGTGTACAAGAACGTCAGGGAGCGCATCGGCAGGTACTTGTTTAGCCAACACCCCGGGTCGGCGTTACATGGCCATTGGGTTTCCCATAAATACCATCAAGCCAAGTTAATGTATAGTTTATATTTAAGATTTTAGAATGTATATACATACCAGAATGTATATCCCGGACCGTATTCTATTCTGTATTCTATTATATTCTTATTTGAGTCCTATTGACTACCTAAATGTTTATCGTTCAATGTGAGCGATCTGTAGTACCGAATTCCCCTCGGGATTATTAAAGGATTTCTATTCTGTTCTATTTCTATCTAATGAAATGGGGTTTTGTCGGTTGCTCTTTTTGGACTTGCGGTTCTTGATTTGTCCCTCTCCTCTCTAAGTCCTGTTTTAGTTTTTCACTCCTTCCCTCTCACTTTCATTCTCCCCCATCCTCCCTTGTCTCCCTCCAGTGTGCTGACCTACATCTTCATGATCGACGTGGCCCTCCCCAACACCCGGCCCACCTCCTCCCCCCACGTGGGGGAGTTCACCATGCGGGTCCTGGAGCGCCTCAAGCCCCTCACCTCCGAGCAGGAGATCCACAACCACGTCCAGGATGAGAACACCCAGGAGACGGATGAGCGCACCCAGGCTGTCAAACTGCTGAAGACCGGTGCGAGAGGCACACACACACACACACACACACACACACACACACACACACACACACACACACACACACACACACACACACACACACACACACACACACACACACACACACACACACACACACACACACACACACACAGTAGATATGGATACTAAAGCACCAGTGATGCTATACATTTGAAAAATGAGTATGTCAATTACAACTGCAAGGACAGAGGTATTGTAGTTTCTGGGATGCATGTTAGTCCTCATTTCACAGCCCTGACGTTGGGCTCGATGCCGATGCTGAACATCTGGATCCAAAAACACCTTTCTCTGTGGCAAAGGTTAATGGTGGGGCGTCTCTCAATATTTCTGATGTAGATTTTGTGTATTTTACTTTATATAACACCTGAAGAGAGGAGGTTGCTTGTACCAAAGTGTCAGCCATGAGGTCCTCTGTGCTAGCTTCTGCTAACAGGACATGCTGTTAATATTCTTATAGTTAAAGGTGCTGTGTGAAGCAATTTACATGTATTAATAGCTTTTTATTGCCAATGTGTGAACGGATTGTAACGTAACATAAAACAACTTGACCTTCCCTGACTTCCTGGGTTGCCTATAACAGCCTGTGGACTGATTTCTACCTCAAGGACTCTAGACGTGACGTTTATGCGTGCTCCCCTAAGTGCCTTGCCTCCCTCTCTAGCGCAGTTCCACAAGGAAATTAATGGAGCGCGGAATAACAGCGGTAATTAAAACTTAAAATACCGATTCAATAACGGCATGAGTACCATTTGCTCGTAAGCTAAGACGGGTGTAACTTACATTTCTGAGTTTGTGAGCTTACTCTCTGGAAAGCGTGAACGGTGCAGGCAGAGGGCAACATGGATGGAGTACACAGGCTACATAAGACAAGTGGTGCGCAAGTAAATTAGGCCTGTTTGAATTTTGTTTACAAGTCTGATTCAGAAGCCATGCTGTCCAGTGTTGTGTGGATCTGAGTGAGAGGAGCGTGGGTGATATTACCAGTGTTGTGTGGAGTTGAGTGAGAGGAGCGTGGGTGATATTACCAGTGTTGTGTGGAGTTGAGTGAGAGGAGCGTGGGTGATATTACCAGTGTTGTGTGGAGTTGAGTGAGAGGAGCGTGGGTGATATTACCAGTGTTGTGTGGAGTTGAGTGAGAGGAGCGTGGGTGATATTACCAGTGTTGTGTGGAGTTGAGTGAGAGGAGCGTGGGTGATATTACCAGTGTTGTGTGGAGTTGAGTGAGAGAAGCGTGGGTGATATTACCAGTGTTGTGTGGAGTTGAGTGAGAGGAGCGTGGGTGATATTACCAGTGTTGTGTGGAGTTGAGTGAGAGAAGCATGGGTGATATTGGTTGCAAATTGCAATATTTTGTCATTTTAAGTCAGGAACTTCACATGAGAGCAACTGCATATTGTATCAAGCTGTGCAGTAAAACAAGCCCTGCCTGCACTGGTGCCCTAACTTCCATTTGGTGGTGAAGCTCACAAAATCACTGGAAAACAAACAAACTCAGAAATGTAAGATATCTGTCCTGTTTTAATATCACTGTAATTTCAAGCTCCATTAATTTCCTCTTTGATTGTGAGTGCGGAAAAAGACATCGCTCCTGCCGCCCCCGTTAGTGTGACTACGAGCAATCGGGTGCAGTTCACTTAACGGCCACCAGTGTCATTAATGAGATGGGATTTCCACATAGCACCTTTAATATTAGATTCGATTAGATTAGATTCAAAATGTATTGACATTATACAGCACAAGTACCATACAACGAAAATAAGTTTGGCATCCAACAGGAGTGCAAATGCAACAGCAATATACAATGTACAGGTGATTAAACTGGGTATAAAATAAACATATAAATTAGTACTACTGGGTGTAGTGCTAATAAGATGTATGTACAGAGTTGTAATACCAATTAGGAGTGGGGGGAAAAATCGATACGTAGTAGTATCGCGATAGTTTGCGTGGCGATACTGTATCGATATTTAATTATTCAAAAAAAATTAAAAACTTTTTTGTATATATTTTTTTGTATAAGGAAGTTGCATTGTTAATTTCAATACCTGTAATAGTACAGTAGTCCACACACACGCACAAATGTGCATTCAGTTAAGTTGGAATATGACTGTAATACAAACAGTTCAGTTTGTCAGGTAAATGCAACACAGATTACAGTGTTGACATCTGTCTGCTTGAGAAAATACCATGTTCTGCAATAAAAATGATTGAAGTGAGATGAACAGACTGAACTTTCTTTTATTAGATAAAACATGTTGACAATGTTTTACTTTACAGTTGAAAAAAGGTAATAAATCGCAATATATCGCAATACTCAGCATATCGCAATATATTTAGTATTGCAATACTATCGTATCGTGACTCAAGTATCGTGATAGTATCGTATCGTGAGGCCTCTGGTGATTCCCACCCCTAATACCAATATGTACAGTGATACAGGTATAAAGACAGTATAGTAGTAGTCATACTGGCTAGCAGCATAACTAGTAAGAGTATGTAAGGGATATGTACAGATATAGATATAGTATCTACAGATATGTAAAATGATGACAGGTGGATGAAGATCTTAATATTAATCTTCATTTTAAAGAATATGCTTAAAAATTGAACAGTCATGAACAAAAGAGATCTCCATTCTAGTCAAAGTTTTGGAGGGGCTATGTTAGCCACACATCTTGACAGAGACCAAATATGGTCAAATTCAAATACAGTCATCGACATACGTTTAGGTGGTCTATTACTGTACCCATGGCCGCCTAGTTATAGTTGAAAGTGAGGGTGCAAGATTTTTTTTTTTCTTTAATATTTTTTTTTAATATTTTTTTTTTTTTATTATTTGACAGGCAAGGTGTGGTTTGGAGGGGGTCCGGCACGACCCCCTCCATGGCAGATTTTTTTTTAAATTTAATGAACCTGTACGTGCAATTTCCTGCAATATAGAGCCACCACTAGACCCCTGGCCCTTCTATCCTCTTTGTTTTACTGTGTCCTACCAGTTTTTATTACTTTCATTGCTTTATTATGTTTTTAATCCTATATCTTGCACCATACTGTTTGTTTTTGTTGCTTTCATTGCTTTGCTATGTTTTTTTTCTTTCTTTTAATCTTATACCTTGCCTCACACTAATTTGTTTTTATCAACTTGCTTGTGAAGCACTTTGGTGTCAGCTGCCGCTGCCTGGAAATGTGCTATACAAATAAAACTGACTTGACTTGACTTCAATCTTGACCAATAAAGCTGCTCTTTTCACTATAAAACTCAGTTTATATTGCAGTATGATAGCCAATTACTATAATAATAATATATTAATATATATATATACTGTATATACACTGTATATTGATTTTTCGCTCATTCATTTTTATTAAATCAATCTCCTTTCAAATAGGCCAAGTTTTAATAAGAAAGAGAAAAAAGATATATTTCCATTACCTGTAAATCTTGTGTCTCTTTATCTCCTTCTCTGCCTCCTCCCTGAGTCTGCAGTGCACAATCATGACATCGATCTCAAAAAAAAAAAAAAAAGTAAAAAAAAAATGGAGGCCCCTCGTCACTATAGGCCCACGGGCCTAGGCCGTCGTTAATCCGGCCCTGCTCGTCTGCCATATAGATAGCGTTAACGTTTGCAAATGAAGTCAACGTCATCCAGCTCACACCACATATCTAGATAACGTTAGCTAGCGGCTAGCACTAAAGCTAACGCCAACCAGAGAGGGAAACGTTATTATTATTTATTCTAGGAAACCGTATGACCAGATCGCAATTCGGGACCGTGAAACACTTTTATTGTATTGCGTGGTAGAACCGTAGAAGTTCTACTACCACTCAATAGTAACTTATGTCTAACATAATCCTTTTATTTGAACAACTTACTGGAAAAGCCTGCCTGCCTGGTCTGCCACCAATATTATGACACACTCTGTGCGCTTTGATATTTACACTCAGCCTACCTGCAGCCAGACTGCAGCGCTGTGAGCCAAAAGGTCTACGCGCTGGAGATGGGAGGCACTGGATCAAACCATAATGGGGCAGGGGGGGGGGGGGGGGTTCGCAATCTTTGGAAACTTAAAAACTTGTTATTAAGTGTCATTGTGTATTATTAATTTGATTGAAATTACGTAGTTATGGTTAGATAATATTGATATATTGGGGGGGGGATATATCAATGATCAAAAAGTGAGGGAGCAAAGAGACAAGCTTGCTCCCCCAAGTTCAATACTGGTAGAGCACCCGCTTCGCCTGCTCAATTACGTAGGCGCCTATGACTGTACCTACTGTAGTTCTAGTTCACTTTCAGTTTCCTCAGTATTGTTGCATTGATCATCTTTCTTTAATTGACGTTCGTATTTTGATGGTCCCGACCAAGCAGAGTGTGTCTAAATTACCTGCTTCATGTATCCGCTCTTTAAACGCTCTGCCCCTGGAGTTACATACAGTATACTGTGGCCTTTCGTCAACTTATGAAAGACTTTGCCCATTATTCTACACTCCCTCATTATTTCCATACGCCGTTACCCTCTCATCCTTCCGTCTGTCTCCATAAACATCTAGATTATGCAGGTAATTATGTGGATAATTAGATAATAAATGGTAATAGATTGTATTTTCTCATCAGAACAATGCGGCACAGGAACAAGGCAGTTAAAGTGTCTCGCTTTTATTCTCTGGCGGCAGTCTATGAACTGTACTGTCTCTCTCTCTCCCCCTCTCTCTTTCTGTCTCTCTTTCTGTCTCTCTCTCTCTCTCTCTCTCTCTCTCTCTCTCTCTCTCTCTCTCTCTCTCTCTCTCTCTCTCTCTCTCTCTCTGTGTGTGTGCAGTGTTAAAATGGTTAATGGCCAGTGCAGGGAGAACGTTCACCACTCCTGTTCATCAACAGCTGCAGCTCCTGCCTCTGCTGTTTAAGGTAACCACACACACACACACACACACACACACACACACACACACACACACACACACACACACACACACGCACACACACGCACACACACACACACACACACACACACACAGTGTAGCATTATTACCCACTCAATCTTACTTGCCTATTAAACTCCATTTCTCTCTTCATTTACTCAAAATGGGTCTGTATCTCTTTGTCTCTCCCTCTCTCTCTCTCCCCCTCTATCTCCCTCTCTCTCTCTCCCTCCCTCCCCGCTCCTCCCTCCTCCTCTCCCTCCAGATCGCACCGGTGGAGATGGATGAGAGTTATGATGAGATGAAACAGGACGCGCGCACGTGTCTCTCTCTCATGTCCCAGGGCTTGCTGTACGCCCAGCAGATCCCTCTGGTGCTGGCTGCTCTGGCCGAGGTAGCGCACGCACACACACATATACATACTGTACACAAACACAAATAAGTACACGGGTACACACGCGCAGATACACCCTCACACACACACAAACACACAAACAAACACACATGCACGTGTGCACATACACACACACAGTTCCCTCTGTCGTTGTGCCATACCTCACAATGCCCAAGATGTCGAAAAACTGAAGCAAGCTAAATGGTTCTGATAAGCTCACCGACTATGAGAATGTAGTGGCCCTTTTGATAAAATACCAAGTTATTTTTTTTTTAAATTGCAGTTCTGTTTCATTAGGGGCTCTGCTTGGCATCACTACTGCACTCGCTCGCGTACGTGCACGCGCACTGAATAAATTCCACAAATGTACCTTTAATACCAGTATTAGTCTGACCACACCCCTCATCAGCTTACCTTCATAAGCAGGTGTGTGGTCACCTGCTCTCCTCCTTCTCGCTTTCACCACAAGAAAGTGCCTCGGTAGTACCCCACTTGACGTGTTGTTAGTGGAGAAAAATTTTGTTTACAAGGAAGGAGATACGTTGACATCATATCTTTATTTTCTCTCTCACTATTTTCGAGAAAATACGGCGATATTGTCTTCGTACTGGAGTGTCTGGAAGATGTTGATCATTCTAAAAATCCTCCACCGGTTTTCGTATTGGGAGCACGCCGCTGCATGCTTCTCAACTGCAGTTCCTTGCTGTGTTTGTTGGGGTGAAACCAAATCTGTCAGGCCACAGCTGAACTGTCGGACATGCCGCTGTTGTGAGAAGCGGTGCGTTCCAGGTTGGGTGAGTAGTGTTTTGCTGGCAGGCTCCACTTGTCTGTTAGTGCTATGGGGGCTACTTGACAATGTTTATGGAAACCGGCCCCAGGCTAGGGTCCTTTGTTCAGCCACCTAGGCGACAGAAGGCCTTGGTCTGAAGACCATTATAGTTTTAACTAGTGGGCCGCGACCATTAACACTGGTGATCCCTGTGTGTTTTGGACGAGTGGATTCTCTCTGTCACCGTGTTAAGGCCCCATCTTTCATATCCAAATGAGAGTATTCCTTCACGAGGGGATATGTGCATGAATGTGCGATAGCGGCAGATTCATGTTCAAAGTCAGCTACACAGGCCAGTTGGTATTGTGCTGATTCCGTCGGGTGTTGGTAAAATCACGTTGTGAAGCGGTGTTGACATCTTGTTTTCTCTTTTCTCTTAAAAAGTGAGGAGAGGTTCAGAACGGCGGCCTGTCTGGGTGAGTGTTATGTCATTGTTACAGGTTCAGTTGATAGCTGCTTAGCTTACGGTTAGCCAGTCAGCTGTTAACTGCTGCGTTAGCCTGCTGGGATCGCTCAGGTTGGGCCTACTGTTAGCCAGTCAGCTGTTAGCTGCGGGGCTAGCATGTCGTGATCGCTAGGTAACGTTAGCTTGCTGCTATAGGCCATGGCCTGGCGCGGGGTAGCTTAGCTTCTCGCGCGCCGCCGTGAGCTCGCTTCTGATCGCGTGCGTGGTTAGCTCGGCGTCTCGCGAGCAGAAGCAGTAGCACCCGAACGGTTGGAGCGGCCGTTAGCTTGATGCTATTCTGTTGAACGTGCTTTGATTTTAACATGTTTTACACTCTTGACTACGACGTCATCCTTGACAGGGGATGTTTCGTCGACCCTGCCCTGAGCCAGGACGGCAAGGTTGCATCAACAGAGGACTGTAGTGCGGGTTGGAGCGGTGACGCTGTCCAGTTCGGACAACACAGGAGCGGCTGTGTTCCTACGGTGTCTGTGACTGCACTTCGCTGATCTGCTTTCCGGGTAGGAACGGGTTTGACCAGACCTTATAACACGTCTTCTGGTTTTACTTTTCTAAATGTATTGTGAATAACGATGTTTTTCCCAAAACGTGTGTTGCTGCAATGCATTTAGGATACGTTGCGGGTTATGTGTGAGCTGTTTTTGTCACTGGCAGTTAGCTTCTCCGTGCAAATCGGGATGTAATGATCTGGTTGTTGTGTGAGAAACATCATGGTGTTTATATGTACCGTGTACTCACAACTAAGGTAACTAACCTATGAAGCTATGCTTGGTGACAAGTGAGTAAAAGAATGTTCTTTTCTCAGACTGTGATGACAATGAACAGTGTGTTCACATATTAACAGGTTTTCCTGTTTTAACTGGCCGTATTGAGGGTAAAATAGGAGGATTGTGTTTTTCCCCCCGGTTCCCTGGGGACTTTTTCATCCTCCTATCAGACATGTTGTGCACTAATTGTGTCTTTTGTGTGGTAGGGATGCGATGTAACTCTTAGCTTGATTGCTGAGGTTGTGCTAAATCTGCTGGAGAAACTTTATTTTCCTAAAAGAGAAAATGGTTTGGTCGCTGTCATGTGTGCTTAGCAAGGCCTGTGGCCGATACTAATCAAGTTCAAGTTCTTCAAGTTCTTTAATAGTTGTCATACAGAAGTACAGAATACTTTCATACAAAATGCTTCTTACTGTTACGCTCCAGAGACTGTGCTAGACAAGATAGTATCAAATAACATAATAACATAATATAGCATGAATTTAGAAGAAGAAAATGAGGTCACAGTGTTCGGTATAGACATATGTACAATGTTCTGAGTTACCATATAATATACAATACACAATACTATGCAGTGTACTAATGTACAGTACTATCTAGTGCAAAGCAGAAATGGGATGAGGTACAATTTTAGGTACAATTTACAGTAAGGTGTACGAGTTGTAGTGCAATCCTTCATCCATAAATATAAAGTGTGGGGAGTGGGTGCTACAGTGTGTTTGTTTAAAGTGGGTGTGTGCTATAAGTGTGTGGAGTGGGTGCTACAGTGTGTTTGTTTAAAGTGAGTGTGTGCGTGTGGATGTGTGTGCTATGTGCGTTTGGTAGTTGTTGTTGTGTAGTGTTCATTCATTGTTCGTTTAGCAGCCTGATGGCCTGGGGATAGAAGCTTCTTCTGAGTCTTTCTGTGCTCGCCTTGAGACTCCTGTATCGCTTGCCTGACCGCAGCAGTTCAAAGAGGCAGTTGTTCGGGTGACTGGAGTCTTTAATGATTCTCTTAGCCTTGCCCTTGCAACGCTTGTAGTAAATGTTCTGGAGGGTGGGGAGCCCCCCTCCAATTGTGCGTTCGGCTGAACGTGTCACTCTTTGTAGTCTGCTTTGGTCTTGTGCAGTGCTATTCCCAAACCAGGAGGTGATGTTGCCGGTCAAGATGCTCTCTATTGTACATGAGTAGAAGTTCTTAAGGATCTTCTGGCTGACTTGGAACTTCCTTAGGCGCCTGAGGAAGTAGAGGCGTTGTCGTGCCTTCTTCACAACACTGTTAATGTGTGTGGTCCATGTCAAGTCCTCGGATATGTAGGCTCCGAGGTACTTAAAGCTGTTGACTCTCTCAACCGGTGCCCCGTCGATGCTGAGGGGGCTGTAGTCCTTGACCCCCGACCTCCTGAAGTCCACAATCATCTCCTTTGTTTTGCTGACGTTCAGGGAGAGGCTGTTTTCCTGGCACCATCCCGCCAGGACCTTGACCTCTTCCAGGTAGGCCCTCTCGTCGTTGGCAGAGATCAGGCCCACCACCACTGTGTCGTCAGCAAATTTGACGATTGTATTGCTACTCCGCTGAGCCACACAGTCGTGTGTGTACAGGGAGTAGAGGAGGGGACTCAGAACACAGCCCTGGGGGGCCCCTATGTTGAGGGTGATGGATGAGGAGGTGCAGTTGCCTGCTCTCACCACCTGGGGTCTGCCAGTCAGGAAGTCCAAGACCCACTGGCAGAGGTCATAGCCCAAGCCCAGGTCCCTGAGCTTGGCTATGAGTATGGAGGGGACTATGGTATTGAATGCCGAGCTGTAGTCGATGAATAGCATTCTCACATAGTTCCCCTGCCTCTTGTCCAGGTGTGATGCTGCTGTGTGCAGCACATGGGATATGGCGTCCTCCGTGGACCTGTTGGGGCGGTATGCAAATTGCAGGGGGTCCATGTTGATGGGGAGGGAGGAGCAGATGTAGCCCTTTACTAGCTTCTCAAAGCACTTCATGGCTATGGAGGTGAGAGCTACAGGGCGGTAGTCGTTGAGGCAAGCAGGCTTGGATTTTTTGGGTACAGGGATAATAGTGGACTTCTTCAGGCAGGTGGGGATGACAGCCTGTTCTAAGGACAGGTTAAATATGTCAGTGAATACTGGGGCCAGTTGGTCGGCACAGACTTTTAGGACGCGGCCGGGGATGCCGTCTGGACCTGCTGCCTTCCTGATATTCACTTTTTTAAAGGTCCGCCTCACCTCATGCTCTGTTACCCTGAACACTGCGCCTCCATCAGCAGCCGACCCCCCCCCCCCCCCCATTGCCGAGGCTTGTGAGCTGGTGTTGTTATTACCAGCATCAAACCTCGCATAGAAGGTATTGAGGTCATTTGCTAAGGAGATGTCACTGTTCAGTTTGAGGGAGGCGCCTTTGTAGTCTGTCATCGTTTTGAGCCCCTGCCACATAGCTCTAGAGTCAGCTTGTTCAAACTGGAGTTCAATTTTATCCCTGTAGCGTCGTTTGGCCTCTGACACTGTCCTCCTTACGTTGTATCGCGCCACCTTGTGGTCATTCATGTTGCCTGCCTCTAGGCCGTCGTTGTATGCTTTGGTGCGCTCTCTCAGAGCTTCACGGACGGATTTGTCTACCCAGGGTTTTTGATTTGGGTAAACTTTCATTTTGGTAGTGGGGATTGTTTCTTTCACCCTAGTACAAACATAGTCCAGCACTGTCTCCGTGTAGACATTAATGTTATCTGTGTCGCGGAACACATTCCAGTCTGTGTGGTGAAACACTGACCGGATCGTCTCCTCTGACGTCACATCCCATTTCTGCACCTCTCGCGAGACTACGGGAGTACTTTTAATTCTCTGTCTGTACTTTGGTGAAAGAAAGATGGATGCGTGATCTGACTTACCAAAGCCACTATCAGAATGAGCCTTGTAGCCACCTTTAAATTGCGTGTAACAGTGATCTAGGATGTTACCGCCTCTGGTGTTGCAAGTCACATGCTGATAGAAGTCAGGCAATACCTTTCTCAGATTGGCGCTATTGAAATCTCCCAGAACTAAAATGGCGGCGTTAACATTCGCCACTTGGATTCTATTTACCTCGTCGTGTAGTCTGGAGAGCGCAACCTTGTTGCTGGCTTGCGGTGGAATATACACTCCGACCAGGACGATCGCCGTTAACTCCCTCGGGAGGAAGAAAGGACGACACTTGATGGTTATATATTCCAGTTCTGGGGAGCAGTGGTTGGATAATTCCTTCACGTTCGTTGGATCGCTCCAATTTTTGTTAAACATGAAGGCAATACCTCCTCCACGTTGTTTACCGGACTCTGATGATGTCCGATCCTTGCGATGGATAAAGAAGTGATCAGCCGGTTGAATTGCGTGGTCTGGGACGTCCGGCGTCAACCACGTCTCGGTGAAGCAGAGGACGTTGCAGTCCCTAACGTCTCTTTGATATTGAATCCTTGCTCGGATGTCATCCAGTTTATTGTCAATTGATTGTACATTGGCTAGCAATATACTGGGCAGTGGTGTACGGTGGCGTCTGGATCTCAGCCTGTTACGGATCCCAGCCCTCTTCCCTCGCCGTCTGGTTCCTCTGTTCCTGGGGTCTAGGAACAAAGGATCTGGTCCTGATCTCCGGAGAATTTCTTCAGGCCATTGATGCGGTTCGGAAAGCTGATCCAGTGAGTAATCCAGTTGGTAAGTTTCCCGTAATCCAATGTCTATGAGTGACTGACGGTCATATACATTAAATGCACCAACAGTTGGTACGAACAAAACTCTAAAAACTATAAATATTAACAAAAGTAAACACAGTCTCGACGGAGCGAACAGAGAGGCAGCCGGTCGGAGCAGCGCCATCATCATCATCGAGAATGATGTATTCTCTCATTGTGAAAAAACGGCGTTCCTCTGTTGAGTGTTTTTTGCCATTTTTTGTAGGTGATGATGGGTTGTGTGTGTCATGTGACCTACAACTGGGTTGGACTGGCCACAGAAGCACATGTGTATGTTGGACCGGGGCTCTACCTCTCTATTCTGTGTTTTTCCTTAGTAAAAATCAGATAGCAGGTTAGCTCATGCGCTGTGTGGAGCTGTAAAACGCTTCATAGAGCTGACTATGACTGTGTCATATTCTCTTTTTGTCATTACATCGTATCATGGGTGTGGGGTCGTAAAGGGGTGAACTGGTAACCTTTCCTCTCCCCCTTGTTTCTGTCGGTCAGGGGTACACCCCCTGTCCTTCAAGGTTTCCGTCACGTGGCGGTTCGGCACATTACGGGGGGGGGGGGGGGGGGAGTTTCCTGGTCCCACGGCCTGGTATATTGGGCGTGTGCACCGCAGGAATTCCCCCGCCATAGAGTACGTCACCGTGCGCGTCTCTGTTGGTAGGACTTCCGTGTGCTGTTCAGGTCCATGTGATGGATCTGTTTTCAGGGGGGTGGTCAGGGCTCCTCCTCACCAAGCGCCTATTCGGGCCTTCTGTGAGTTCGGACTCATTCTTCCATGTGAGGGAGTCTCCATCAGAGTACAGAGCCTTCCTCCTCAGATTGTCAAAGTGAGTGGACCCTCTAGAAGGGTCCTATTCTATTGTATATGTATTCGATTCAATTCGTTTATTGAGTGTGTATGGGTTCAGTGCCTCTTCCCCGGAGAGCCCTAAAACCAATTTTTTACATGGCTCAAGGTGCAATATATTCTTTTCAATCTGTACAGCTCGCGTGGGAAGTCTCTCTGGGGATCCCCGTCTCCTTCCTATGGGAGGGTGGTGGGATGTAAAAATGTGAACATTTTTTACCCCGGCTGTGTAGACTGGGATACATACTGTTGATGCTTCCTTTTTTTCTATTCCAGAAGTGTTGGAGTTAGGGAGTGTCACACCCCTCTTGTCGTTCCCCTGGGCGCCTTGGGGATTCAATGACAGGTCTAAATAGCCTGTTCATTGATGGGGGTGTGTCCCGACGCACGTATAGTGCTAGCTCGCTGTAAACAGGCGATTGACTGGCACGCCTTGGTTGCTTGTGGTTGAAACAGCGTTTTTATAAAGCAACTGAGATGGGGGTTTTTCCTCTTCCGACGACCAGATCCCATGACCTGGGTTGGTTTTTCGACGGATTCTCGTTCATGTCTGGGGGATGATGACGAAATGGATCTGAACATATGTAGAGGGGTCTCACGCCCTTGGGGTGGGCCACCAGGCGCGGTTCGCCCGAACGTCTGGGTGGCGCCTTCTTTTCATGTTAAGATCAACACGCATATCTGCCCTTCTCCTGGAGTAGGCATGTCGGCGTGGTTAGGGCACGGGACTGGTTCTGGTCACGCTGGTCCAGATCAGTTGAACCCGTTGTCCGCCGGGGATGCAGATCTGCTGTTCTGGTACCCTGAGGGACTTGGGCTTTTTTCAGGGGGAAAAATGCCAGGTCGGTCTGGGTGTCACAGGGTTAAGCGCTATGGAGACCCTGGTTGGGTACGTTTTTACTCAGCACTGTCGTAATGGCTTACAGCCATGCCATTCTGTACACGCTCGATCTCGTCGGATCTCGGCCGCTACACAGGTTGGTCCTGGTTAGTACTTGGTTGGGAGACCGCCTGGGAATACCAAGTACGGTGTGCTTAGGGGCTGGTTCTCCATTATTTTTCGCTCCTCTCTCACGCATGGCGAAGAGGGGCCTGTGGGGGTGGTTTTTTGACCTCCTCTGGTGACCCTGTGCTTCCCGTACCGCCAGGCCCGGTCCGAAGTGATGTTTGCGACCCGTAGGCCTGGGTTAACCCTTTTTTGAAAACTGAAACACTTGTACTGCGGTATAGCCGGTGTATGCCCGCAGGTGTGTTTTGGAGTTTTTTCTTGAGGGGTTATAGGAACAACCACCGCTTTGGGTAACACCGAGGTGGTTGATTCCCTGGTGTGTTGGAGCAGTGTCAACTCCCGGGCACCGGTTGAGGGTGCCCCTGCACGTTCATGACGTCTGCCAATCGTGTCAGCCTTCTCTGCCTCGACCCCTCTGGGTGGGGGTTTTTAAATGGAGGCTTGGTCATGCAACACCGCCAGCTTACGCTCCTTCCGCCGGGGCGGCTGTGTTCAGCTGTCCCCTCTGGCGCCTGTCTCGTCCGCAGTCTCCAGGCTAGGGTTAACAGCCTGTTGCCTGGTTTTTCCCCGGTGCGCTGCCTGCTTCCGTTGGTTAACCTTTTTTGTGTGCTTACGGCCATGCTGACTGCCTGTTCTGCAGGGTCAGTGTGCCAGGCGGTGTACTATTGGGGGGACAGGGCCCGCTCGGCTTACGGCCATACCGACCTAAACACGCCCGATTTCGTCCGATCTCGGAAGCTAAGCAGGTTCTGGCCTGGTTAGTACTTGGTTGGGATACCGCCTGGGAATACCAGGTGCAGTAACTGAGGGGCCTTTGTCCGAATACGCTGGCGATGTGGGGGGCGGGGCACTACGTGCCCACCTGGTGGGGTCTTGATGTTGGCATCATGGACTTCTCCGGGCCCCCATTCCAGGGAGTCCAGTCCTTTTGGTGGGTCTGGGTCTTCCTTCGCGCTCCGCTGCTACGGCCTTGCCACGGGGTTGGGTTTGCCCTTGACCCCGTGATTCTGGGGGCAGTAACGAGGTTGTTCCTCCGTTCGTTCCCGGGTGGCATGCGGGTTGTGCGTGTGTGTAGTCGTGGGGTCAAGCCACGGTCTGCTCACCCTGTGCGTTGAGTTGCTTGAGTGCCTCTTCGCACGGTCGGGTCCGTCGCCTTCCCGTGAAGCCTCTAATAGGGGGGATACCCTCCATTAGGGGGGGTCGGGGGGGCTCGGCCCTCCCTGTTCTGATGGTTTTGGGGGGCTGTCAGCGGGGTGTATTTGTCAGCCAGCGGCTCCGCTTGGCCTCCCTTTGTGCAGTAGTGATGCCAAGCAGAGCCCCTAATGAAACAGAACGTTAGGTTATGACTATAACCAAGTTCTGTTAATTAGGGGTGACGCTTGGCATCAGACGGCCGCTGCAGCCCTTGACCTCACCTTGTGGTGAAAGCTTGGGAAGGAGGAGAGCAGGTGACCACACACCTGCTTATGAAGGTAAGCTGATGAGGGGTGTGGTCAGACTAATACTGGTATTAAAGGTACATTTGTGGAATTTATTCAGTGAGCGTGCACGTACGCGAGCGAGTGCAGTAGTGATGCCAAGCGTCACCCCTAATTAACAGAACTTGGTTATAGTCATAACCTAACGTTATCAAACTCTCTCTCTCTCTCTCCTCTCCCTCTCTCTCTCTCTCTCTCTCTCTCTCTCTCTCTCTCTCTCTCTCTCTCTCTCTCTCTCTCTCTCTCTCTCTCTCTCTCTCTCTCTCTCTCTCTCTCTCTCTCTCTCTCTCTCTCTCTCTCTCTCTCTCTCTCAGAAATCTCCTTTAACCCAATCCCCTGACCCCCCCCCAGCTCCCGAGCTCTTCCCAGTGGATAGGATCTTATTCCATATTTTATACTTGGACGTGCTGACGTGCTGAGAAAGCTTGTTAATGAAACCTCTCAGTCTTGTCTCGTACACCACCCCCACCCAAACACCCCCTCCAAGACTGTAACCCTCACCAGCCCTCTCTCTCTCTCTCCCTCTCTAGATGGTGGGCAGCAGGTCGTGGCATGCCCGCTACTCGGTGCTGAGCTACCTGCAGATCATGGTGTTCTATAACCTGTTCACCCTGCTCAGCCTGCCCGCCGAGGTCATGCGCATCCGAGAGATGGTTCTTCAGCTTCTCCTGGACGAGCAGCTGGAGGTAACACACCCGTACAGTCGGTGTTAGGGGTGGGAATCGCCAGAGACCTCACGATACGATACTATCGCGATACTTGCGTCACGATACGATAGTATCGCGATACAAAAAATATCGCGATACGCTGAGTATTGCGGAAAAAATTAATTATTAAAAAAAGAAAATTGATCAAATTTAATGTATTACCTTTTTTCAACTGCAAAGTAAAACTTTGTCAAAATGTTTTATCTAATAAAATCAAGTTCAGTCTGTTCATCTCACTTCAATCATTTTTATTGCAGAACATGGTATTTTCTCAAGCAGACAGATGTAAACACTGTATCTGTGTTGCATGTACCTGACAAACTGAACTGTTTGTATTACAGTCATATTCCAACTTAACTGAATGCACATTGTAATTGACATACTCATCTTTCAAATGTATAGCATCACTGGCGCTTTAGTATCCATATCTACTGTGTGTGTGTGTGTGTGTGTGTGTGTGTGTGTGTGTGTGTGTGTGTGTGTGTGTGTGTGTGTGTGTGTGTGTGTGTGTGTGTGTGTGTGTGTGTGTGTGTGTGTGTGTGTGTGTGTGTGTGTGTGTGTGTGTGTGTGTGTGTGTGTGTGTGTTGTGTGTGTGTGTGTGTGTGTTTGTGTGTGTGTGTGTGTGTTTGTGGTTATGGTTAGGGTTAAGGTTAGTTTTAAGGTTCACTTAGAGGTTATGGTTACGGTTAAGGTTAGTTTGAAGGTTTGCTTAATGGCCATGGTTAGTTTAAAATAACGGTGTGGTTATGGTTTGGGTGAGGCTGTCGGAAAAGTGTGTCTTAGTAGTGTTAATGTAAAAAGTACTCGCATAGTGCCCAGAGTCCGATCCCTGGCAGGCAAACTTACCACAGAGACTACGGATATAGACAGGCCAGGTGTGTGTGTGTGTGGACTACTGTACTATTACAGGTATTGAAATGAACAATGCAACTTCCTTATACAATTTAAATTTTTTTATGAATAATTAAATATCGATACTTGAGGTCCCTGTATCGATACAGTATCGCCACGCAAAGTATCGCAATACTACTACGTATCGATTTTTTCCCCCACCCCTAGTCGGTGTAGATGTCGGGGACGCACCGCTTTCTCACTGCCGAGAATGTTTCTTAGGCCTAACCTTTTAAGTGCTGTATGAGGTAGGCGGCACGGTGGTGTAGTGGTTAACCTCTTAACACTTTGACTGCCACGCTGTTTGCGCGTTGTGTTGTGAGGGTGCCAGCCTTATAGTCGTTTCCACGGTCGTTTCACTATGTTCGCGAAGCTGTGTGTGTGTTCTGTATTACAGCTGTGGAGACATGGTGTGGCTCATTTTGACAAACGTCACTTGTAGTGCAAGATGGGAATAATAGTTTGTTTCCACACGCTGTAGTTTGTAGTTTATTACACGCTAAACATCGCGCATTTCCAAGATAATCCAGTCTTTTTTCATAGATCGCGAGATAAAGCGTGTTATGTGCAATAAGCCCAAACTGTTCTGGCTGATCCCATGAAACTCCAAATACTCCCAAATCAAAGGTATATGACATGTATATTATGTACCATCACAAAATCATTTAACTCAAAACTCTGATCGTGTTTTGTCATGTTTTTCGTCCGGTGAAACACAGAACTCTGATCGTTAGAAAAACACGTTTCAGATTCGGTAAAATAGACATAGAATGTACCTTACCTTAGCCAGAAGGTATTCCAAGAAGAATAATTCCAAGTAATCGCATCGCCATCGTGATTACCAGTGTATGTGTCTATACACGTTTAGATGGTAAAAAATACGCTTATGCAACGGAATTCCGAGGCGAGCACTGTGAATTTCTGTTCCAGCAGAAGGAGGGGCCACTAACCGAGGAGAAATGAAAGTGAAGCTGACTATCAGCCCCAAGCCATTGCAGTTCAGACACGGACGATACTGCCACCTGGTGATAGTCGATCAGCATTGCAGTTCTAATGTGTGGGGACGTGCCTAAATGATGCAGATCACTGCCGGCAGGTCTGTAGAGCGGGGATCAAAGTAAAAAGATCAAACGATCCAAAAACGTATTATCGTTTTTGGCACTGAACGCTTGTCGGCCAAAAACTTAATATGTAGTTTTTGGCACTGAATGTGTTAAGCCCGGAGCCCTATTTTCTGAAAATCCGCCTAAAATACATACCTAAGTAAATGAATTATGATTTTTCTTTGCATCTTTGACAGTGAATAGCACCATGCTAAAAATGACCAGACATGAAAAACTCCCACTGAGCTCGTTCAGTACCTTCTTGAGATCACGTGTACAAAGAATCTAAGGAAATGAATAAAGGGAAGATGATTAAACAGAAGGTTTTGTAGATACAGTACTGAATTCTCCCATCCGGACCAATGCAATTTGAAATATTATTATAGAATATAGAATAGCAGGCTTATAAATTACCTTATTATAGCCAATTCGCACATTTATCGATTGTGCCAAATCTTATCTTTCAAATGCCCGAGTTCAATTTGGATTTAGTATCACCAGGCGTGCATAAGAACAGATAATGAAATCTACTGTATGTACAGTAGGTTTCTTATTCTTGCCAGAGTGCCACCATTTTTAAACTGATTTCAAATATGATTGTTGCTAAATGCTCAAAATAGGGGAGACAAACTAACTGCGCTCCAATATGTAAGGGATAATATATTACATTGTCGCAAAATAATTGACCGACACGGAGTTTAGAACACGAGGCGCCGCGCCGAGGTGTTCTAAACGCAGTGAAGGTCAATTATTATCCCGCTTATTACATGGCTAACTTACTAACAATATACCTAATTCATTTTACACCATCGACAAGACGAGATCAAATGCAGACGCAGTTGTTCTGTGGCTCCTCTGTCATCGCCGGCAGCCGGCAGGTGTGTGGTCTGATTACCTGATGAGTGCAGCTGTGCATATGCTGAGCTTAGCTTTCGTGACTGTCTGCGACCAAAATCTTTGATTGTGATTGGTCAATAGCGCTGTGTTACCCGTATCAGTGGTCATTATTGCGCGTTGCCCATAGCAGCGGTCCGTTATCGAGAAATAACTGACCGCTGTCAGGGGCAACCGAGCGCTATTGACCAATCACAATCAAGCATTTTGGCGAATGTTAAAATGCCATGTAATAAATGCCAATAACGTCCAGTTTTGTGGTATATTATCCAGAGTAATAAGATATAAAAAGAAATTTTGCTTTTTTTATTTTTATTTTTTAAAATCTTTTCCCCCCTCCTTTTTCTGTTTTTCTCCCTTCCCAATGTTAGTTGTCGTTATGCCAATTCCCAATCCCCTTCCTGGTCGTTGCGCACTTACCCCCTACCATCGGTCTGGGAGGGTGGAGACTATCACATGCTTCCTCCGACACATGTGTAGCCAGTCCACCGCTTCTTTTCACCTGGCAGCTCGGACTCTCACTGGGGGAGTGTAACGTGTGGAAGGATCACTCTACCTCCCCCAGATCCTTCCCTTGCTGTGCAGGCGCCCCAACCGAACTGTAGGAGTCGCTGTTTTACAATGACCAGGAGTCCAGGACCCACCCCACCGGCTTTCCCACCCGCTGACACTGCCAATTATGTCAGTATGGACGGCCGACCAAGCCGGAGGTACCGTGGCAGCTGGGTTCGATCCCACTGTATCTGCGGTGGTAGACAGACGCTTAGTCCCCTGCGCAACCTGGCCGCCCACAATTTGCTTTTTTTGACATAGAGGCCTCTGGGAAGTGTATTATTTATTTTTATTTCAACGCTCATTGAAAGCTCTGGATGTCTTCTTCAAAATGGCGTCAAAATTACTGCAATTACCGACGGTAACTTTTTCAAAATGGCCGACTTTCGCGATCACAACAAGAGAAAAACTAAAACTAAGATCGAACTAATAACACTTTAACCTATTGGTAAACTAACGTATTGATGATAATATACATTATAACTGCTGTTGTGACATGGTTATGATGTTTATACTTGAATACGTTTGAAAAATGTAACGATAATTTTGTCAGACAGTCTGTAGAGCTTGATTTATGACGTGATGTCATTTGCGGTCCGCCCCCGGACCGCACGGGCGGAAGAGGTTAACACTGTCGCCTCACAGCTAGAAGGTTGTGGGTTCGATTACCGCTTGGGGACCAGGTTGCCGTGTTGCCAGTTACCCAGGTGGGGTATCTCCCGGGCCTTTCTGTGTGGAGTTTGCATGTTCTCCCTGTGCTCGCAAGGATTTCCCCTCCCGATAAGATGAACCCAATGGAAAAACATGCACAACAGATTGCAAACGCTGTTTCCCGGCCGCGGCGCTCACCGCAGCCCTTGTCTACTCCCGGCTGCCCTTGGGGAGAAGGACGACGTGATGGGAGGTGCAGTGATGTGTGTGTGTGTTCCTATGGGTCGCCCATTGCGTGTGTGTGTGTTAATCTGATGACAAATAAAGACTTATACTTATACTTATGAGCCAATATGGAGTACAGATCCTATCCATTAGTAGTTCCATAACGTGCCTCTATGTACCAACAAGGCCACACTGTGTCATAGATGTGAAGCATTCTCATAGTCTTACACACAAAGTGCCATGCCTATCTCTCTCCTCCAAATCACAGAATCTCAGCTAAACACGACTCATGTCAGTAACTTAAATAATTACAGTAGGGTGACCAAACGTCCTCTTTTGCCCGGACATGTCCTCTTTTCACGCCCTGTCTGGGCCATCCGGGAGAGGTTTATAAATTCATGAAAATGTCCGGCTTTCACGGACCGTTTGCATATACTTAAATTTACTGACGCATTGCACAGAATACTACGGTACTCTGTTGCGTGTGTGACGTAATCCCTGAGAAGCTTTGTGGGCGGCTCTACAACTACGCTCACACACAAACAGAGGAAGAGGGGACAGAGCGCACTGCAGCTCACATTCACAATGCCAAAGAATGTACTTTTACAGATGAACTGCAGAAGAAATTCCAAATGTACCGACCCGTCGGAACAAATGGGAGGTGGAGTGCACCGTGTGCAAAGCTTACACATACACGTGTGTGTCCAATAAAGGTGCAGGCGATCTTAAAGCACACATGGACATGTGCAAGTTGAGAGTTTGTCTGCAAAGTTGACTGACTTCTTTGTTAAACCCGGGAAAACAGAGGATGGTGTAAAGTAAATGCAGCGGAGGGTGCGTTTGCATTTCATACTGTGAAACATCACAATCTATGGATTGCTAAAAAAGAAATTTCCAAACTCTGACACTGCCAAAAAGTTCAGTAGTGCGCGCACTAAATCCGAAGCCAATGTGTTATAGCGCCCCACTCGACTCGACTCGCACATGAAGCACTCAAATAAAATCCAGTACTGTGGTGTTTCTACAGACAGGAGTAACCACGGAGCAGTGAAAATATTCCCAATCATAATACAGTACTTTGACTGGAAGAGGGGTGGCATGCAAACAAAATTAATCAAGGTTAAATACACCAAATGAGACAGCAGAAACCATTCCACAATATCTCATTGAAACATGGCAAAAAAAAAACGATTTGTCTGAAAAAGATATTTGTTAACTGGATTTTCTATTTTCTATTATTTCATATATTTTGTTATTTATTTTTGTCCAGTAAGACTTGAAAAGAGAGCTATTATTTTGTTACAGGTTGATTTTTAAGTTATTATTGTGCCATTGAGATTTGTCAGATAATTCTAGGCATAATCAAGCATGCTGTGTGAGGGTAGGGGGGTAGCGGAGCCCAATCGCAAACAACAGGAGGAGAGAGAATGGAGCGGTTTAGGTTTCTTTAATTGTATCTTCCCCAAACAGACAGAGTAACATCAGGAATGTGCAACAGACATCGGTTAGAATTGTTCTTGGGGGAGAATGGGGACATGTGCACTCCCAGTGCAGCTGTAGGCAGAGGACACCGGTCTTGTGTCGAGAGAGAGAATGGGAACAGGTGCACTCCCAGTGCAGCCGTAGGCAGAGGACACCGGTCTTGTGTCGAGAGAGACTGAGAGCAGGGGTACTCCTTGTGCGGCACGAGACGTCCCGGCAGGAAGGGCGCTGGAGCGGGAGTCCTGGGCACAAGAGAGACAAGATTAGGAGAGGAATAATCACAGAGCAGGTCTAGCAGTCTTCAGGTAGAGTCGTCGTACCTAGGTAGGCAGTTTAACACTGCGACGAGGAACGACAGGATCTGCCAGATGATATAGGGACCGTCTGATGATGTAATCGCTCACAGCCGCGCTGATTGAAGTCCCTCTGGCAGCGTGGGAACGCTTCAGCAGGAAGCTGCCCGTATATGGGCACGGCAGGATGAGGGCAGAGGAAGGCACGAGCCCTGATCGTGACAGGACCCCCCCCTCTACGGGCGCCTCCTGGCGGCCCTCCAGGCCTGTCCGGATTGTCCCGATAGAAGTCCCGGATGAGGTTAGGATCCAGGATCATCCCGCGGGAGACCCAGCTGCGCTCCTCCGGGCCGTAGCCCTCCCAGTCCACGAGGTACTGAAACCCGTGCCCGCAGAACGCACGTCCAGCAGCCGCCGGACGATGTAGGCCGGGTGGTCGTCGATGACCAGCGGAGGAGGAGGCTCCGGAGCTGGAGGAGACAGGGGACTGGAGACCACCGGCTTCAACTGTGAGACATGGAAGGAGGGGTGAATGCGCATGATGGAGGGGAGCTGGAGTTTGACGACTGAGGGGTTGATAATGGACAAGATCTTATAGGGACCAACAAAACGGGGGGTGAGTTTGCGGGACAAAGACTTGAGTGGCAGGTCTCGGGATGAGAGCCAAACCATCTGACCTGGTTGGTAGTCGGGAGCCGGGGTCCGGTGGCGGTCGGCAAAGCGACGGTTCTGCTCAGCGGAGCGGAGCAGCGCAGCCCTCGTGCCCTCCCATATCCTCCTGCAGCGGCGAAGGTGGTCGTGCACCGACGGGACGGCGATCTCCTCCTCCTGTGCAGGGAACAGCGGGGGTTGGTAGCCCAGAGAGGACTCGAAGGGGAACTGACCTGTGGCTGCGGAGGACAGTGAGTTGTGGGCGTACTCAATCCACGGCAGGAAAGTACTCCAGCCAGAGGGGTCCCCGGTCGTCACGCAGCGGAGGGCGGAACCCAGGTCCTGGTTGGCCCGCTCCGACTGGCCGTTGGTCTGCGGGTGGTACCCGGAGGAGAGACTGGCCGTGGCCCCCAGGGCCCGACAGAAGGCCTTCCAGACTTGGGAGATGAATTGCGGGCCCCTGTCGGAGACGATGTCCACCGGGATCCCGTGGAGGCGGAAGACGTGGAGCACCATCAGGTCCGTGGTTTCTGAAGCAGAGGGGAGTTTGGGGAGAGCAACAAAATGCACTGCCTTTGAGAAACGGTCAACGATGGTGAGAATGACGGTGTTACCGTGTGAGGGAGGCAGACCGGTGATGAAGTCCAGGGCGACGTGCGACCAGGGCCGTCCGGGAACAGGGAGCGGACGGAGGAGCCCGGCGGGTGGTTGGTGGGAAGCCTTCCCACGAGCACAGACGGTGCATGCAAGGACGAAGGCGCGGGTGTCTTCCCTCATGGTGACCCACCAGAAGTGCCGCCTCAGCAGGGACAGGGTACGGTTGATCCCAGGATGACAGGCGAACCGGGAGGCGTGGACCCACTGGAGCACCTGGGAGCGGACAAGGTCGGGGACAAAAAACCGGTTAGGTGGGCCGTTACCTGGATCAGGCTGGACAAGCTGGGCCTCTCGGACGACGGACTGGATCTCCCAGGTGGCGGCAGCCACCAGGCAGGAGGAGGGGAGGATAGTGTCGGGGTGCGCGGGACCTTCTTCGGGGACAAACTGCCGGGAGAGGGCGTCTGGCTTGGTATTCTTGGAGCCAGGCCTGTAGGTCAGGGTGAAATTGAACCTGGTGAAGAACAGTGCCCAGCGTGCCTGGCGGGAGTTCAGGCGCTTGGCCGTCTGGACGTAGGCAAGGTTCTTGTGGTCAGTCCAGACCAGGAAGCGGATCTCTGAGCCCTCCAGCCAGTGCCTCCATTCCTCCAAGGCCAGTTTGACTGCCAGGAGCTCCAGGTTCCCGATATTGTAGTTGACCTCCACTGGGGTCAGGCGGCGAGAGAAGAAGGCGCAGGGATGCAGTCTCTGGTCGAGAGCGGAGCGATGGGAGAGGACCGCCCCTACACCGGTACTCGAGGCGTCAACCTCCACCACGAACTGGCCGGACACATCTGGCTGGACGAGGATGGGCGCGGAGGTGAAGCGCTGGCGCAGCTCGGTGAAGGCGGAGTCCACTCTGTCTGACCAGACGAAGGGCACGGAAGGCGAGGTGAGTTGGGTGAGGGGTGCAGCGACCCGGCTGTAGTCCCTGATGAAACACCGGTAGAAGTTGGCAAACCCCAGGAAGCGTTGGAGCTGCTTGACGTTGGTGGGACGAGGCCAGTCGGACACCGCCTTGATCTTCTCGGGATCCGCCCGGATCTTGCCACCCTCGATGATGTAGCCGAGGAACCCGATGGAGGAGACGTGGAACTCACACTTCTCCGCCTTGACGAACAGCTTGTTCTCCAGTAGGCGTTGGAGGACCCGGCGGACATGCTGGATGTGCTCTTCCATAGAGCGGGAAAAGATCAGAATGTCGTCCAGATAAACAAAGACAGAGCGGTTAAGGACATCATGGAGAACGTCATTGACAAGGGCCTAGAAGACAGCAGGGGCGTTGGTCAACCCAAAAGGCATTACCTTGTACTCGAAGTGACCGAGCGGGGTCTTAAAGGCCGTCTTCCACTCGTCTCCCTCTCGGACGAGGACAAGGTGATAGGCATTTCTGAGGTCCAACTTCGAGAAAATGGTGGCACCTTGCAGGGGTTCGAAAGCAGAGTTAATCAATGGCAGGGGGTACATGTTCTTGACCGTGATGTTATTGAGACCCTGGTAGTCAATACAGGGGCGAAGG
This sequence comes from Notolepis coatsorum, assembly GCF_963971535.1. Taxonomy (NCBI): domain Eukaryota; kingdom Metazoa; phylum Chordata; class Actinopteri; order Aulopiformes; family Paralepididae; genus Notolepis; species Notolepis coatsorum. Next base: position 42,142,047 of record NC_140174.1, read on the forward strand.
GAGCCATCCTTCTTGGACACAAAAAATAACCCCGCGCCGACAGGAGAGGAGGAGGGGGTAATAATGCCAGAGGTCAGGGACTCGTGGACGTATTTCTCTATAGACTCCCTCTCTGGGCGTGAGAGGTTAAACAGGCGACTAGCAGGGAGCGTAGCTCCTGGGAGCAGATCAATAGCACAGTCGTACTGGCCATGAGGTGGCAGGGAAAGGGCTTGTTGTTTACTAAACACAGCCTCTAGATCGTGATAAATTGGAGGAACAGTCGAAAGGTCAATAGTTTTGTTGGGAACGGGAGAACCAGCGGCTCCCAGTGGCGGCCGCCGACCGTAGACAGGAGGCGTGGCAGTGAGCACTCCAGCTCGTGACCGAGCCCGTTGGCCAATTTATTACAGGGTTGTGTAGCTTTAGCCAAGGCATGCCTAGAACGATGGGGTTATGGGGGGAATCAGTGACGTGGAAACGGATCTCCTCGCTATGATTCCCGGAAAGTCGAAGGCGGAGAGGCGTGGTGTGGCGGGTTATTCGCGAGAGCAACCTCCCGTTTAGACCCTGAGCATCGCGGGGAATTGGCAAGGCGTCGGTGGCAATGTGGTAGTGGGACACTACCCCAGCGTCAATGAGATTCTCGTCTGCGCCTGAGTCGACCAGCGCGGACAGAGGGAGCGATTGACCATTGTGAAAAAGCGTGGCACTGAATTGCATATTTGGACCGGAGCTGGGAGCATAATTAGGGCTCGTACATGCGCCCAGCGTCACTGTCGAGCCTCGTCGTTTGGGCGAACCGAACATGAAGCGATGAAGTGGCCAAGTTGCCCGCAGTACAGACATGCCCCTGTTCTGAGTCTGTGACGACGTTCGCAGAGAGGGAGGCGAGAGCGGTCGAGTTACATAGGCTCCGAGTCGTCGGCTCTGTGGCTCTGCAGCAGCACACTATTACCGGTGCGCTCCGGGTCTGCGGCGGCACACTGTTGACGGCGCTGGCTTTTTCACGGCGGCGTTCCCGAAGACGCGTGTCCAAATCTCTGGCTAAGTTGATCAACTCGTCGAGGGAAGTTGGCTTCACCTTAGACGCCAATTCGTCTTTTAGGACGTCGCTGAGGCCCTGGCGAAAATCCCCTCGTAACGGTGCGTCGTTCCACTGGGAACCAGCTGCCAGGATCCGAAATTCAATAGCGTACTTGCTCACGCTGCGATGGCCTTGGCGGATGGTGAACAAGGCGGCCGTACTATCTGAACCACCGGGGGGATGGTCGAACACTTTTCGCATGTCGCCGATGTAATCGGAGTACGAATCGCAGAGGGGAGAATTACTGAAGTGGAGGGCGGTTGCCCATTCTAACGCGGGGCCCGTGAGCAAACCAGACAGGTAAGAGATCTTGGATTTGTCGCTCTGGAATGTTAGTGGTTGTTGCGTGAAAACTAAAGAGCATTGGAACAGAAAGGCACGACACTTGGAGACGTTTCCGTCGTAACGCTCTGGCGCGGGTACATGGGGCTCCCTGTACTGGGATGCTACAGGTGGGGATACCATGGGTGGAGAGACAACAGGTGGAATTAGCTGGGCTGCTACATATGCATCGAAACGCTCGAATTGTCTGTCTCGCTCCGCGGAGCTGAGCGTGAGAGTGCCGAGTTGGGTAATGGTTTCGTCCAGTATTTGTGAGTGTTGATTTACCAGAACGGCGTGTCCGTTGACAGCGGCCTGGATGTTGTTGCTCCATTCAGTGGCGTCCTGTGTTGCTGAGTCCGACGTCATGGTCGCAGTGTTCTGTGAGGGTAGGGGGTGTGGTTGAAAACTTGGGCACAAACAACATAGATTATGTTTAAAAGTAAGATGTTTAGGTTATATTCACTTGAGTTAATGTGTTTATCTAAAGAACCAATGAAAGATAACTAGCCCTTTCCATTGTAAGACATTTTTAAACATGATTCAAAATGTGTGGTTCCACATTCATATGATGCTTGTGTACATATGCGATATGATTGATAAATTATTTTTCATCCATCCCATCCTAGGATGTAATGATAGTGTTATAATTTATCAATCATATCGCATATGTACACAAGCATCATATGAATGTGGAACCACACATTTTGAATCATGTTTAAAATGTCTTACAATGGAAAGGGCTAGTTATCTTTCATTGGTTCTTTAGATAAACACATTAACTCAAGTGAATATAACCTAAACATATTATACCACAGGGGGTAGCGGAGCCCAATCGCAAACAACAGGAGGAGAGAATGGAGCGGTTTAGGTTTCTTTAATTGTATCTTCCCCAAACAGACAGAGTAACATCAGGAATGTGCAACAGACATGGGTTAGAATTGTTCTTGGGGGAGAATGGGGACAGGTGCACTCCCAGTGCAGCTGTAGGCAGAGGACACCTGTCTTGTGTCGAGAGAGAGAATGGGAACAGGTGCACTCCCAGTGCAGCCGTAGGCAGAGGACACCGGTCTTGTGTCGAGAGAGACTGAGAGCAGGGGTACTCCTTGTGCGGCACGAGACGTCCTGGCAGGAAGGGTGCTGGAGCGGGAGTCCTGGGCACAAGAGAGACAAGATTAGGAGAGGAATAATCACAGAGCAGGTCTAGCAGTCTTCAGGTAGAGTCGTCGTACCTAGGTAGGCAGTTTAACATTGCGACGAGGAACGACAGGATCTGCCAGATGATATAGGGACCGCCTGATGATGTAATCGCTCACAGCCGCGCTGATTGAAGTCCCTCTGGCAGCATGGGAACGCTTCAGCAGGAAGCTGCCCGTATATGGGCACGGCAGGATGAGGGCAGAGGAAGGCACGAGCCCTGATCGTGACATGCTGATTGTTGAGTAACTTTGGTTTGGTGTGTCTTTGGTTATAGAGAGATATTGTTGTGTTATATACAGTAAAATAATATAAATAATAATTGTATATCCATAGAGAGGAGGCATACTTTAAATATATTAGAACAATAATGCATCTTTGAGTAAACGTTGAGTATCATCAGGCATGTGTTGCTCATGGGACGGGGTTGCACGCCGTGCAACCAGTCTGTGAGCAGAAGCACGCACATGCACGGATGTGCACGCACATGCACGGATGTGCACACGCGTGCACACAGGAATGTGCTGCACTCGACTGATGCGCCAACTCGCTAAGTACTACTTTGCATAACAATATGGCCGGTCGTCAGGTGTGTTCAAATATGTTCTCAGATACATTCACACAAAACTTGTGAATGAAATGTATTACATTCCATTCGTAGAGGCAATTAAGCACTGTCTTTAGTCTGTGCTATGCGAGGGAACATCTACGCGCATGCGCGGGAGCGCGCACATGCGGCGTCATTAAAACATAGTGCAACCAGTTGTCCCATGAGCAACGCATGCCTGAGTATCATTAAGTATCTCGAGGCTGGGGGGGCATGGCCTCTTTTTTGGAAATCAAAATATGGTCACCCTAACTTACAGAAGTTACAGTATCTAACGTAGCTACAGTATAAACACGGATCAGAATGTAAGTTAATTTGAAATACTTAGCGCGCAATCAAAGTGTTTGCACCACAAAGATAAGTTACAACATAAGTAAGTGTGTAAGTAACAACTAAATAGCCTGGTACACATAGGTGAGCGAGAGCCATTTCTCTCTCATAGCTCATAGCTCATAGCTCATAGCTTCTTACTCTGGCAACATACAGTATGTTAGCAACGTATGCTAGCAATGTATGTTAGCAATGTTAGTAACTAGCTACTAAAAGTAAACAGGACTTACTGCACTGTCATGCAGTTGTACTAATGTTACTGGGAAAAGCCATTCTTTCAATATCGATACATAACAGGTAACATCATTTAGTTGATGGGTATTACATGAATGAATGAATTAATCTTTCAGAAATGTCCTCCTCCACCACCAGTGTGTAGCACCCAACCTTGGGCTACGTGAGCTCAATGGCTGCCATACATAGGCACCAGGTGCACAACACACAATAGCTGAAAGGCTTGGAAGACTCAGCCATTTCCTGTGTTACCTAGGATTATAACAAAAGGATGGGTCACAGCCCCAACATTCTCACACGTTATTCAGCCCTGGGAGACAACACTACCAAAGTCTGTATAGAGAGAAGTCGTCTCACTCTGCTGCCATCGTAACGCAATAACTGAATGGCAAGTCATCTGTATCTAAGAATCTGTCGTACATTTTTCTTTCATATTTGGAGTCACTGGTAAATTGCTGACAACACAGAATAGTTAGTCCGGTCAAAAAGGACAATGATGTTACTTCTACCAGCTTCTGCACATGTAAATGGTAAATACATTTTATCCAAAGCACTTTACAATTTGTTCCTCACATTTGACCCATTCACTCACACATTCACACACCGATGGCGGAGGCAACCATGCAAGGTGCCAACCTGCTCATCAGGAGCAATTAGGGGTTAAGTATCTTGCTCAAGGACACATCGACACGCTGCCCGGGAGGAGCGGGATTCGAACCGGGAACCTCCGGATTACCAGACAACTGCTCTACCTCCCGAGCCACTGTCGCCCCAATGTGCCAGGTTACGCATGAGTCCTTAGTTACCATGGCAACCACGCATTGCCATTCCCAGTCTTTTAGCAGAGGTTGTGATTCATTTTAAACTCACATTTCACCTCGAAATGCAAAATTATAATGTTACTCAACATAAAATCACACCACATTCTATTATTTTAGTAAAAAATAAATCGCTAAAGTAGCTTCGTTGCTGCCGCCATATTTGTTGTCATGGATTTCCCCATGCAACCACAGGCCACAGTGATCTCTCTCCTTGTTAAATAGACCGTCTCTGACGCTAATTCTTACAATGCAATTTGTCTCCCAGT
>NC_140174.1:42151888-42191888 GCF_963971535.1 Notolepis coatsorum
TTGGCTGTGGTGCACCTACCCACCACCTTTACCATACACTGTAAAAAATGTATGTTTTTTCACGGGAAATTAACTGTATTATTGTTTTTCTACTTTAACACATTGGCTAGATCCACAAAGAATGGATTGCACGGAGCAAGTTGCACCCTTACTTAAAATTCATTATGAATTGAAAATGGGGGACCCTGATGTAAACAAGACAAAAGTCTTTCTCTGGTCTGCATCCCCTTAACAATTGTGTGTATTGAGCCGTACTGTATTGTACCCATTCTGCAATCTGTTAATACAATTTTCATTCAATCAATCAATCTGCACGGTTGATATGTTGATCAGATGGATTGCCGTGAAATGAATAAACAATCAGGCTGAAAATAATGTTATATTCCTCTTACCGTGGAGGAAAAGTATTCCAATTATTTGACGTCGATCTGCTAGATCCATTTCCCGTTTGTATGACGCAATAAACACCGAAATCATATTGATTATTGCGTTTCGAAAGCGATCCCATGCACTCGAGTGTGTATCTAGACCCACGTTACAAGATATTACTGCCGGAGGAATTTCCTCGATGCACAGAGCGCCACTTCCGGTTTGGCTTGGAGTGTAACTCGCCCGACACCAGGCGGCGGTATTGAGGCGTTGCAATATCAGACAGGGTCCAGCTGCAGTCCCGGAGGGAGGGGTGATTTCTTTGTGATTTGTCTCGAGATTATAAACAATATTCAAGCATTTGTAACTATTTATTGTACATGTTTTCTTCTCAAAACTACCCGGTGCAGCTTTAAAACAATAATTTTACGATCAACATTCATTATAACATTAATATATCATTAATTTACATGCATAATGCTATGATGTAGGATTATAGTGGTAATGATGATGATAATGATGATGATGATAATGATGATGACGTCCCCCAGATGACTGTGAAGAAGACCCTGTCTGACTTCAGGAGGACGCACCATGACAACTGGCAGGAGCATCGCCAGTGTTTCACCGACGACCAGTTGCTGGTGCTTACAGACCTCCTGGTGTCGCCCTGCTACTACGCCTAGAGTAGCCTGCCACCACGGCAGTGTCCACACACACCTTTACCTGGCTGGCACAATGGACAAATACCATCAATTACACTTTCTGCATACTATTTTCTTCTATTTTCTTCATCTTCTGAATAATTTGGGTAACACTCTTACTCTAGCGAGTACCAATAATGGCAGTAATGGATAGTGCTTTACTGAATGTGTCATTGGAGGCACAGTGAAATCCACCAAGACTTGAGTAACTCATGAAAAATCAACAGTTTGTTCAAATACAGTTCTCCATTAGGGCCTGGGTACTTTAGTACCTAGTATGGTGCCTCCTTAAGTGTCGCCATCATTTGTAATCATGTTGTAGTTCAGGTTAGGACCCCCGCCTCTGCAGCCTCATGTGCCACTAATGGCCTTGGATTGAATCCCAACGGAAACCAGATCTGAGCACCAGAAATATATAATTAAAACTAGATTGATCCCTGCCACAGCCAACTACAGTATGACGGATTACATGGTTGCAGAGCCATGCAATTCCCCCCCCCCCCCCACTCGCACAAGTGCCACCAAGGCAAATATGAACATGCACTTCCCAACGAGTCTAGCCAATCGATCAACGTGTTACAGCTGACAACAGCACAGGTTGTGGGGAAACATAAGCCTTTTACATTATGCTCTCTTTTTTGTATTCCCTATATCATTTACAAACGTTATGTTGACATGAATGAGTCCACCTACTGAGAAAGTTGGAAGCAGCAGTTAGTAGAAAGTTAGTGCTGTGAAGCTATCATGTAGTCTATGCTGCTGCATACTATCACGCATCTGTTTGTGGAAGGCAGGGCACGTGCATGCATGTACACAGGTACCCGACGTTGCCTTGCACTTTATTCAGTGGTTGTGTCATTGTGTCCAGAGTAGCAGCTGTCTTATAGGGTTTCTTCCCCCCACACTTGATTGAAGCTTGAAGCACGAGGAGCACCTTCCCCCACCGACATATCACGCTTCAACACTGTCAACATTTTCAGTCTATTTGTTTTTAAATAATAGGTCAGGCTGGTCGTCTCTTGAGAATTTTAAATAATTGCGTACCTGTATTGTTTTGAAGCCACATGAGGACTGCCCTCCTCCAACTCTTCATCACCACACTAGTGTTAACGCAAGTGAGCGATTTTAATGTAGAGCGGTAATCATTGCATGTGAATGCATGAATGGGTCAGATCTGCACTCTGGAGGAAAGCCCTTCACACCTCTGGGTGGGTTAGGCCTATGCAGGGGCGGTTCTAGCATGAGCCCTTTAGGGGGGCTTAGCCCCTAGAGCAGTAGCGTCATTTCACTAAATGCCAAGGTATGTCAAGGGAGGGGGCAGGGGGGTCCCCCCCCCCTTGGTGGATTTTTTTTGTCAGTTGTGCAATAGTAAATTTTGGTGAGTTGTTTCTATACAATTCACTTATGACATTTAGGTAACATTAATGAAAAAAGGAGACAACTACAGTATGTAAGTAGTAAACCTATTATATATTTTTTTATTCCAGTCGATCATAATGATATGTTGAAAAAATATTTGATATCGATAAAATATTATTTTGAGGCCCCAAATTGATTAATTTGAGGGAACAAAATACCTGAGGCCACAAAATATTTTTCTATTTTGAAGCCACAAAATATTATTTTGAGGCCCCAAATTGATTAATTTGAGGTAACAAAATACTATTTTGAGGCCATGACATATTTTTTTCATTTTGCGTGGCAGCAATAAGCCTTTGTAGCAAGCAGATTAGCTGGGCTAGCTAGCTAACATTAGCTGAACTGACATTAGCTTGATAGCTAACTAGCAAATAGCATCAGCTAGCTAACATTAGCTAACGTTCTTTGACACTATTATTACACCAACACCATGGAACTAATGACCAATTTGACAACGTTCTTTGTCAGAATAGTCAGTAATTTTATATAGTGCTAGCTAACGTTTCAACATACTTGTCTTGTTGCCCATCAGCACTGGCAAATTCACTATTACTAAACTAGTTACAGTAGGTAGCTAGCTATCTGCTTCCACGTCTTGTGTTGAATGTCGGACTAGAACTTGACATGACATTACCAACGTCTTTGACATCTTTTTTTTATAGTTAACCAATGAGGTCACCAGCAATCCATGTCTGTAATAATAATAATAATAATAATAATAATAATAATAATAATAATAATAATAATAATAATAATAATAATAATAATAATAATAAAACAAGAATAAAAACAATAAAAATGTAATTACAAAAAAAAATTTAATTAAAGTTTTTAAATTTTACAATCTTAACCGATTCGGGGCCAATATATACGTGATTGGGAGCCAGCGCTTGACGGCCAACCATGTATATATAATATCCCGGATGTTGTCACAGAGCTGTATTTTGGCTGGTTAAAGGTATATTGGGACTCCGAAAGTGCAGTACCGGCCAGATCCTGGTATTGGCGCTGTCTCGAGAATGCAGTTTCCCCTGTTGCAGACCGGGTGTCACCTTTTTTTCGCTCCGGGTTAGCTTTTCTGTTAGCCTAAAGCTATGGCTTCACCAGATCGCCTGGAATACATTTTGCGACGCCGAATTCAGTATGCAATAAAGGAATATAGCATCAGCCAATGGACATATCGATCTACCAGATGGCGATCAAATAACTGGGAAATTCTTTATGGAATCCAACCGGCCACAGGTAAGAGCGATTTGACGTCAATTTCAGCCTGATCGGGCCTTGTTCTCATAGCCATCCACCTGGTCAGTGTATGATGTTGCAATAACGAATGCCGTTATTGGTAATCAATAATCAGAAACGACTTCCCCCCCCCCCCCCCCCCTTTCATGCATTCATGGTGGAACATGATACCGATCATATGCATTTTGATTTTTAACTCTAGCTTGTGTAGGGCCGAAACGCCAATCGATTTAACGTTATTAGCTTAGCGCCCTATAACTAGCTTTGCAGGAATTACCCCAGACCATTCCGGTATATAGTTCATATTCACGACGCTATAAAACGGGAACGTATTGATGAAAAAAAGTATTCTTTATGGCATATTGAAGGGAAGGTTTATACTGTCAATTGACAATGACAATGGACACATAGCAATAATATAAAATATAGATTTAGCTCTACAAACAACCTCACGCACAGTGAAAACTTGTAATGAAAAGCTGGCCTCATAGTCTAATCCAGGGGTCTCAAACTCGTGGCCCGCAGGCCAATTGCGGCCCGCTGGATGATATTTTGCGGCCCCCTACTTGACATCAAAGTTTAGTGTTAGTGCGGCCCGCACGCAACTTTTTGCAGAGTCGTTGCGCGAGTTGGAAGTTTTATTTATTTTATCACTTGTAGGCTACCATAGCGCAGGCTCATGACAGCAACGTTACGTTAGTAATAATAATAATTTAATTTAGGACCTGCTCAGAGGTCATCAATCGGCACATATGCGATGCATGCATGCAATTCGTATCTGCGATTAACCCATCCCGTCGTCCTTCCCCCCCAAGGGCAGCCGGGAGCAGACAGGCGTCAACGTGAGCCGCGCCAGGGGACCAATCCAAGTGCTCCTGTCCGTCTTCGTCAAGGACGCCACAGCGTTAGCGATCTATTGTTGTGCATGTTTTTCCATTGGGTTTATCTTATCGGGGGGGGGGAACCCTTGCGAGCACGGGGAGAACATGCAAACTCCACACAGAAAGGCCTGGGAGATACCCCACCTGAGTAACTGGCATCATGGAAACCTGGTCCCCAAGCGGGAATCGAACCCTGGACCTTCTTGCTGTGAGGCGACAGTGTTAACCACTACACCACCGAGTAACTTGGTTGAAACGTGATTCCGGAGTGGAAGGCAAATGCATCCTTGCTATCTCCTCTGCAAGCAGTGCTCTGCATGTCCGGCTGCACTGCCACTCTGTGTCTGTGTACTCTGCTCTGGTCCAATCACATTCAGCGTCCCGTCAGCGTTTTCCCCCCCACCCACAGTCTGCGAATCAAATGCAGAGTAGGGGAGTAGGGCGGGTCTTCACGGAATGCGTGTCGTCTCTTTCAGTCCGAGTCAGAGCAGAGAGTTGACAGCGCATCTACAGTAGCCTCGTTCCCAGTTTTATCTGCGTGAGATAAATGTAGCTAGTAGCCTAGTTTCGCCAGCAGGCAGGCAGCAGAAAAATATGGCATTTTCAAAGATGGCCAGTAAAAGAAAAGTCGACTGCAATTCAAAGGTGAATGGACTGGAAAATATGTGTTCATCCTGAGTCCCAGCACCAAACCAATGTGACTAATATGCCAAGAAACGGTAGCTCTTGTGAAGAGTGGCAATTTGAAACGCCACTACGAAACAAAACACAGCTATTTTGATGCAACCTTCCCTCAAAATTCAGTGCTAAGAACCACAAAAATAAATGGAATGAAATCATCATATCAAGCTGCAAGCTGAATTATTGTTAAATCTATGTCACGAGAAAAAGCAACCAAGTCCTCACTCAGTGGCATGGGTGTTGGCTAAACACAAGAAGCCATTCTCTCTCTCTGATGCATACATAATAAAATAATGTATGACTGAAGTGATGGAGACCATGTTTGAAGGCAAACAAAAGCAAATCCCCCTCAGATCGCACAGCAACCAGAATAACTGAAATACTGGCTGGTGATTTGATTAAACAGCTTTGTGATAGAATAAAAAAAAAATGCAGTACATTTCCATAGCTGCATGTGGATGAGTCCACTGACACCACTGAGAAGCCTATGTTCTGAAGAACCGTTCATGTTCTGAAGAACTGTTCATGTTCTGAAATGTTATTGCTAAAGATTGAGAAGATTGGATCAGTTGTACTATATTTGATGGGGCCCAGCCTCACCTAGACTCTACCTCCAGCGGCCCCCAGGTAAATTGAGTTTGAGACCCCTGGTCTAATCCCAATGGCCCCGAATGTGTTAAGATTACAGCCCCCCTAAAAAGGGTCTAGAACCGCCACTGGGCCTATGGTGCTTCTAGTGTTAATCAAATTATTATCATATTCTTATTCTCGTTTGCATTTAATTGTGTAGGCTAAAGCTTCATCAGAATAATTATCTTGCGTCTCTTAAACATGGAACTTGGTGCAGCCTTTTTTATGTGAGCAGACTGACTTGCTGTCAAAATCCAACTTTCACCAAGGATGAATCAATTCCCTGTCCCTCATCAGTAGGCTGACTACCTCATGCTAAAGGAAGTTGTGTCCTTTATTTGCAGTCATTGGTGGATGGCGCTGCTAATGTCAGTGGGACTATTTATAAAGCCAGCAAAGATACAATAATGATAGGGAGAGCAGGAAGAAATACAAACCTTGAACAAACAGTGATATAATAGTCATAACAGCCATATGGGACTCCGGTAGCTGTGATGTCATTTTCGTTTTGCTAAGAGTTGCCGAGCTCTTGCTGTAAAGGCCTTTAACTATGTCATAACACTTAGACACTCAGATGTCCCGGCTCATCCCTAGAGTTGCGAGCTTCCGCTCTACGACAAAAAAATAATGTATAATGTTCGAGCAGCTCGGTGTGTTCAGGTTGTCATGCCAGATATTTATATACAGACTGAAAAGTGGGCAAATCACTTGCAAGATAAGACGAACCAATCGCTTCTTCAGCATGTATCCAGGTCACATAGAAACATCTCTCCCATCTCTCCACAACCCTGTGTCCCTTCCTGAAGTAATGATTTAAAATACACTCAGAGATGGGGCAACGCTGCCCATTCTCCTCTTGAAAAAGAACAATACTATGATCATATAATTATGAGACTCCTACGAATGAAAAACATCATGATTAAATTCTTCATTATAATATTAAGAATACTTATGGAATACTATTGTAATGGCATTACATATACTTGACACTATTAGTGTAATGACATTACTATAACACTTAGTAATATATTACATTATATAATTAAATAATATATATATTGTAATATAATTAAATACTATATTAGAACCTATTACTGTAATAGTGTAAAATAGGGGTGTGACAATATATCATGATGCCACAATAATTCACAATATGAAAATGTCATTTTATTTTATCTCTTTGTTATACCTCTAATCATAGCAGCAAAACATGTTTATGGCAATTTATGAGATGATTAGCTATAACATGTCACTAACACCACTGAACAATTTAATAAAAATAGAATGTTGCATATATTATGCCTATAAACAAGTCTTTTTTCAGTAATACATTTTCTTCATCCAAATGTTTTTCAAAATATTGTGATGAATCATGAACCCAGTATTGTGTATTGAATCAAATCACATCCCGAGTGTATCATCACACCCCTATATGAAATAATATATATTCCTATTATATAATGACATTGACATATTTCTTCAATCATCACTGTATTGTTCATAATGTAGTTATCTTTTGAAACCCTTTTATCGCTTTCCGTCATTTTCATCTCCGACAAGACTTTTTAGTTTTTTACTATTTGATAAATACATTTTTCAGTGTGTTTTATAGAGTAATGTAACAGTATGTATGCTAAGACTCACTGATATTTGTTCATTTGTATATATTATATTATGCACATACTGTAGACAATCCCTCGTTATGCCCTGTAAAAATATATATATATTCTGATTATACACACACACACACACAAGCTGTTCCTTTCGGAATGACTAGAGGTGTAGATTAGTGCCAAACTGTTCTATAGCTCTGCTGTACACCTGCTACTACTGGCCAAAGCCAATAAACACTGGTTACAAACCTTTGTCACTGTCTGTGTCTGTGTGTTTGTGTGGGGTGGAGGTAAAAGGAGAGAACCAAAAGAGCATCATCATAAGCACTTTTATTCTATACGTGGCAGGAATAAAATGATGTGGTGCTGCTCTGACTGTACGTTGCGGCGAGAACATGTCCGTCTGCAGAGCGACAGCATACATTGGATTATAACATTTCATTGATTAGGCAAAGATAGAATACAGTGTGAGAACAAGGACAATCTGGAAGACCATTTGAGACTAACTAGATGTGTGTGTGTGTGTGTGTATGGCGTTATACATGTATGAAGCATTAAGATAACTAGCATGATTAATGTATTTTTTATTGTCTATGCTTGTAGTCCTATACAGTATGGCCTAATCTTCAAATCACTGTAAAATTATAAAACCAACTGTAACAGTAGATAAATAAAAGGTATTTGGAGGGACAACTGAACATGGTTACCATGAATGTACCGCATAGTGGACAGAGAAACCTTCATACAGCCCTGGGATGAGGTGACCCAGGTTTCAGCGCCGCTACGTAAAGCCTGCGTTTGTGTCACTCGATGTCTTGTAGCCTCTCCCTGACCAACATCTCTAAGGAGAAGAGGTGCGAGTCCGAGTCCTCGGGGAGAAGTGTCCGCAGAGCCTCTGCCAACTGGAACAGGTACTCCGTGTTCCTCCCACTGGGCCCAGTGGCGGCGACAATCTGGTTGGCTATGTGCTCCAGGGGGGCGGGGCCGAGGTAGTCGGGGTTGTCCTGAGAGCCGATGTAGAGCAGCGCCTGGCTGGGAGGGGGGGTGTGGGGCGGACGGGGGTGAAAGGTCACAGTGATGACCTGGTAACCACCTTTTTCCCGGTGGTCGAGGTAGCTCTTCACTTCCTGCTCCTGGCCTCTCGGCAGCTTGTAGGCAATACCCCAAACACATCCCTAGAACAAGGGGCACAGGGAGAGAGACACAGAAATATGTGCATGATATTAAAGTGAATAGAGCACCAACACAGTTCAGTGGAATTATCCACATCTGTTGACACTTCATTTTGATTTCTCACCGGAAATTGCCCCAGTCTTTAACACATTTTTCATAAGTGTTTTAGTGTTTTAACTGTTATCAGCTTGTCCTCACACTGCCATTGTTGTTAAAAAGGGGTGAAAAATACTTGATGAGAATTTAAAGTTGCTCTGCATAGATAATTCATCCTTATGGAAATCACTGCGCTGTTTTATTTTTGTTAACACTGTACTAAAAGCCCTGCACATCAAACTCCTGCAATACGTTGGGTGCGCTTGTTACCGACTCCCTGCTGCGCAAATTTGAATTTGAATAGCTTGTAGTAGAGTAATACAGTAACATAAACAATATAGTGATTTTCACAAGTGCCTGTGCCTAGCGACTTTCAAGTTCCATGGAGCATATTTGCAACCCTTTTCAACATCAATGGCAGTGTGAAAGGTAGGCTGTAGTACCTAAACATACACCGTTATACACCTATGCACAGGAAATCTGTTTAAGACAGAGACAATCTCGTAATGGAGAGAAGTAAAAATGAGACTGGTATGGTCCTTTAAATATCTTGTTGAATATCCTCACCAGGACCTACAGTGGCTCAATGTTGGGGGCTAGCTTCACTAGATTAGATTAGATTAAAATGTATTGTTTGTTATCATACAGCACAAGAAGTTAGCATCTAACCAAAGTGCAAAGGTAACAGTAACCAGTAAAGAGTACTACTGACCTAAAGTTAGTTGTTCGTGTTAACGTTAGATAATGTACAAAATAAACGTATTGCCGCTGCTATAGACGTCGCTCTTTTATTTTGGAACTCCCCGACCGGAAGTTACCCTCGTTATCCGCTTGAGTGTCCGGTTGCTGGTTAGCTCCGGTAAGGTAAGAGGATTTTAAGTCATGGTATCCATAAACTTCAATCAGTTCGGATCATTTGAATGAAATGAGAATGTAAACAAACACGGCGTCACGTTAGAAAGTAGCACTGAAGATGCGGTTAGGTGGCGTAGCGGAGATTGCGTTCGTCACCAACCCCGGAGCTGTGAGCTCGATTCGCCTGTTCGAGTCCAGCTCACAGCTCCGGGGTTGTCACCAGCTTGGCTGGCCGTTCACACTAATACAATTGGCAGTATTAGAGGGTGGTAGAAGCTGGCGGGGTGGGTCCGGGTCGTTGTAAACAGCGACTCCTACAGTTCGGTCGGGGCGCCTGCTAAGCGCGGATGGGACCTGAGTGGGATAGTGTTATCCTTCCACACGCTACGCCCTCTCAGAGAATATCCGCGCTGCCAGGTGAAAAGAAGCGGTTGATTGGCTGGACGTGTGTCGGAGGAAGCATGTGATAGCCTCCACTCTCCCAGATGATCTGACTGTGGGGGGAAAGTGCGCAGCGACCAGGAAGGGGATTGGGAATTGGCATAACGACTAACATTGGGATGGGAGAAAAATCGGAGGAAAATGGAGGGGGAAAAAAGATTAAAAAAAAAAGAAAATAAAAGTAGCACTGAAATCACTGCGCCCAGAGAGGAGTGGTTAGGCAAAAAAATAGTTCAGAGTATATTTGCTTAGAAAACGTAATTGTCGAATTCAATTATATTTTATTTCTCCACGTGGTAAATACACAGGTCACAACATGTTTACAGGAAAGTTTTGGAGTTGTATTTGGAGTGTATTTCGTGACTGTAGGGCACTGTAGGGAACGTCAGGGTACAAGTCTGACCCACTTCCAGTGATGAAGCTAAGCTAAGCTACGCTAACGGAGCGGCTGTTCCCTAAGCCTAATGCATGCACAGAGACAAAAAAAGGTATGTATCTTCTTGTCTAACTCCAGGGAAGATGTTAAATAAGCTAATTTCCCAAAATGTTGGAGTTTTCCTTTAACTTTAGTTAATCAGATTATATTTTTGAAGGTATCTTTGCTGTACTTCTTCTTCCAGTGTTAATTGGTTGTAAAACGATGCTCTCAGAGCTGCTCCCCCAACACTGCAGAGGGTATTGGCAGTGCAGCTGATCAAGTCATGGTTACACACCAACCTTAGCCATAGAAATTGATCTATAATAATAATAATAATAATCTTTATTTATATAGCACCTTTGCGTTAATAAAATGTGGTGAATGGCGCTCACCTCGGGGTCCTCCACAAGGGTCACGACCCGGCCGGGCTGCGAAGGGACAAAGAAAAGCAGGTGCACTGAATAAGCATTATACAAAGAGTTGATGGGCCCAGTGAACATGTGCAACATTAAAGGTAAGTGGTATTTTCTTGTTAAAATAAGTGTTAAATAGCTCTACATTCCTACAGCCGTCATTGATATAGAGTGTCTGGTCAGTAACATGGGTCGCCAAGTCCCTCCGATCTGCAGTAAACACAAAATAAATTTGCAGGTAACCGTATCATCCCTTCCCACTTTATCCAATCAGATTCAAAATTCAAGATTCAAGACGTTTATTTGTCACATACATACCAGGGCATACAGTGAAATGCGGGTGGCCATGCCCGCTTTGATTGTGCAACAATACAATAGTAAATAAAATAAGTAGAAGATAATAAAATAGACATGTTAAAGTCCTGAGATAAATGCAATACACTGTTAGCTACGAATTAAGGCACTGGGTCCTATGTACACTACTACTATACAATATACAGTTTTTACTCTATATCCTTATGCTATACTTGCTATTTCTAAACTATACTATACAAGAACCACAACAGTTCTTTCCTTAAAGTTACCTTTTTTCCCCTCGTTCCTTTAAAGTCCTTTCCATTGTGTGTGACCGTTTGTGTGTGAGCGAATGCAGAATGTGTGTTGTGTGTGTGTGTATGTGTGTGCTTGCTCATGTGTACTTGTGTGTGGAGAGTTCAGTGTTCAATGTTCTGATGGCCTGGGGGAAGAGGCTGAGCCTTAGTCTCTCTGTTCTTGCTGCGTGTGTGCGTAGGCGCTTGCCTGACCGCAGCAGCTTGAACAGGCTGTTGTTGGGGTGGTGGGGGTCTTTCATTATTCTGCAGGCTCTGGATTTGCACCTCCTGGTATATAAGTCCTGCAGGGGTGGTAGTGCAATACCCATAGTACGCTCAGCTGAGCGCACCACTCTCTGTAGGGCCTTCCTGTCCTGGGCCGTGCTGTTTCCAAACCAGGCAGTGATGTTTCCAGTCAGAATGCTCTCTACAGCCCCGGAATAGAAGGAGTGGAGTATCTTCCCTGATACGCTGTTTTGCCTTTTTTACCACAGAGTCTATAATATAGAGTGTTGTCCATGTCAGGTCCTCTGTGATGTGGACTCCCAGGTACTTAAAAAACTGCTCACCCTGTCCACGATAGCCCCAATCAGGAGAATCTTGCCAAGACAAATTTGCTTACTGCACTGGTAGATTACCTTACTTGTTGAATAGACACATTTGCTTAAAATGAGTTCCTGATCCTCTGGGAGTTGGAGTGCCATTGAGGCACGGTGCTCGGGCTCTCTGGGATGCTGGACTTGGGGTTCTCGTGGACCGGGGGCCTGGCTATCGGGGCTGGGGCGGGTGGGGGCTCAGGGTACTCGGCTCTATGTGCAGTGGACCCGGGATATGAGGGGGTCCTGTTTCTTGGGTTAGATGGCAGGAGGGGGTGGAGTCTCCTATGGTGTTCTGATCTGCTGAGCTTCACCTAATTGTATGGATGTATTTTTTTCCTTTTTATTTCTATATTATTTATACTATATAGCCTACTGCTTTATTGATTTAATTTCATTTGATTTCATTTAATTGTCTTGTCATTATTGTTATTATTGAAGTACTGTCCTGTGATGTCTTGTGTATTATTATTATTATTACTGTATTGTGTCTTGTTACATGTGGAAAATAAGTAGTAATAGTAGTAAAAGTAATAACAAGTCCCTGATCCTGAATCTCTCCTGATTGGATCAAGTGGAACCCTGATAGAAAATGTATTCTCTGTTTACTGCAGAGCAGAGGGACTGTGATACCCATCATGTTACCGACCAGACAATCTATATCAGTGATCGATGGCTGTCTTGAGTGTACAGCTATTATTTTAACATGTAGACCACTTGTTTTCTCACAAACAATAAAAACACGTACAGCACCTTTAAGGGTCCTGAAGGTATTGCCACCATCTGCCTCTTAATGTATGAGGGCTCTCTAAAAGCAGCTGACAGCTGGTCAAGTAGACTCCACGTGGACTCACCTTCCCCGGGACTCCGCGGTGGTCGGTGCTGCCCTGCCAGAACCGGCGGCTGAAGCCTTTTATGTAACCGACCCGCTTCTCCTCAAAGGGGAAATCCACTTTCCATATCAAAGAACCGTATCCAAAAACCCACATGTTGGAACTATTAATTAATAAGGCCGTAGGACGTAATATTAAGGACTGTTATTACAGACAAGGACGGGTAGGCAACGTTCAAGTTTACAGTACGTTACAACTGGTTTAGCAGCTAACCAGCACAGCTTAGTCAAATGTACCTGATAAATGAGCCGCTGATTCGGAATTTGCGTCGATATGCATGTTCTGTTCACCTCCAGTAGGCTACGACAGATGTTGTATACTTGTTAATATCATTTTAGGTTTATTTAAATTATAATTGTGCCCTGTTCAGGCTGACGAGGGTACCTACCAGCTCACAAAATGCCCTCTATGGTTACCGAATAAGCATGACGTCATCGTTCGAATCTAGCCGCTCGCCCAACCACAGCGGAGAATTATTTGTAAACCCGCCCTCTCAGGAAGAACGTGCTGTTCCAGGAGGCCATTTTAGTGAGGGCATGTGTTATAAATAGCATGTTCTGACACCAGGGGGTGCTGAGTTTCCACAATGATATTTCTTAAAGTTTATAGACCAGCTACGGACTTACGGTACCGTGGGTGCGTCGAATGAAGAGCCACAGGGGGCGTCGCAGCGTTTCAGCACCGCGGACAGCGCCACTGGGCTATTAGAAAGGCAGTGATTCTTTTAGCGATAAGATAAACAACATACCTCGCTGCTCCCTCTCCTGTATATCAAGTGTTTATAGCATCCCTGTCCCCTGCTCATTTAGTATTTGTGAACATGCACCACTCCCTAAAGCAAAACATCTGAAAAAGAATCCTCCAATCAGTGATGTAAAAATCTGTGGCTTGCTCCATAGACAATGAATGAGGCTCTGGTTTTATGAGGCCATAAAATGTTAATGAAGTCTTACACCTTAATGGGGTTTATATATTGCTAGGGAGGTCTGAACCAGAAAACCTAATTTGGGTGTAAGAGCTCACACAGGAGCAGTGGTAATCCTAAAGCAGCACTGAAAGGTATTCTTCAGCCAAGTGAGCAGCCGTCTCATGACAGTGTGTAGGCAGGACCTTTGACCTGGGAAAAGGCCTTGTGCTATAGCTAGTCACGTCTTAGGCAGAACCTGGTCCAGAGAAACAGTCCCATCGCCCTGTAAGACAGACCCTTTTGGGTTGGCGACAAGAGAAGGTCGGACCGGGGTTTGACCTCAGAGTGACGCCGCAGCTGGAGGCGCGAAACAGCCGGAGCGAAGTCAGAGACGAGCTGGAGAGGAATCAAATGGCGTCGCTGCCAAAATGGAGTTGTAGCTGAATGTGGGAATAGAGCCGGTGCAGATCTGTAGTCCGGACGCCAGAGAGAGAGAGCTCTGAGTCGGCGTTAGAGGAGAGCTCCAACTGTTGGGAGATGACTTCAAGAGCTGTTGATGGAGAGAGAGAGGAGTCGGAAGAGGACTGAGTCATGGCGGAACCAAGCGTATAATTGCTGGAGAGGTGCCAGAAGGAAAGCTGCATGGAGTCTGAGCTGAAGTCAGAATAGGAGCTGGAGAGAGAGGGGGGGGGGGGGGGGGGTCAGTGCCAGGGGGAGAGAGATGGAGCCGCAGTGGGGAGCTGTAGGAGTAGAGTTGGTGAAGAGCCAAGGTGTCGTCGAACACCTGTAGAAGAGAAGAAGAAGGTTGACTCGATGTGATGAAGGACATTCTGGTTGGAGACAGATCAGGACGAATGATTTTTTTTCTCATCAAACATACCCTTCCACCCCGAGATGTTGTTATTTCAGAGTCAGAATTACTTATTGTATGTGTGTGAGTGTGAAACAAGGCATTGATGAAAAAGAGCATCCATGCTCAGCAAACCAACCATGGGTAAATAAATGTATATTAATAATATAATAAATTATAAAATATAAATAAATCAATTATACAATATTAATAAATCAATTATAAATTAATAAGAATAAATACAATTATTAAAAAAAAAAAAAAAAATAATAATAAAAAAATATATATAAATATATTTTGATGACCGGCAGGAGAATAACATTGGACATTGCTCTCCTCCTGACATTGGTCTCCTACCCTCTAGTGGCCAGACTAACCTGTTGGTACAGGTGGCCATTCTACTGTGGTTCCAAGTTATAGATTTAGTGTCTAATTGTTTGTTGTCTTGGGCCACCCCTGTCTATGTGTAATGTTACTCCCCTGTTGTGTTGTTGTGTGTCATTGCAGTAGTGTCTAGTTGTTGTTTAGTTTGTCATTGCTTTACTGTCATTGTGTATGTTGTGATTCTGTGTTGGCCAGGTGTTGTTGATTATTAATTAGTGTAGGTATTTAGGTGTCTTGTCTGTCCTCCCTTCCTTGTGGCGACATTCCTCCAGTACCCCGTGTTGTTCCCGTATCGTGCCTTTGTCCTATCATGTGAGTTTGTCCAGTTAGTGAGCTCGTTCTTCTGTTTGTTTTGTGTTCAGTCCGTGTTTGTTACAGAGCCAGCCCGGCTGTGCCTCCTTTGTTTTGTAGTTTTGATTGTAGTAAATATCCCTTCTTTAAGCTTCAACCCTCGTCTCTACCTCGTTTATTCTCCCTTGTCTGCTAAACTGTGTTCTCTACTTCAATAGTACACCAAGCGTTATATATATATTATATATATATATATATTCTATGAATCAATTATGTACATTTAATGTAATTATCAAAATGTCCAATTGTTCTCTTACTATACATTGTCATAATTATGATTGTGTGTTGCTGTTGTCTTTTGCTTCAGTACAGTAGCAACACAATCCCCCTCCCGGCGAGTGCTCACCACAATATGATTTTCCATCCTCATGCAACGATTCCATAGTCGATGATATCACCAATTTTGCCACAATACAACTTTTAAATAAATGTCATGAATACTGTACATACAACAACAAAAAAACATAAAGTACCATTCTTTGAATCTGATAAAAAAAAATTCAAAAAAGTATTCAGAACTGCTTATTTTTTATACAATATATTAAAGATATTGTATATTGTAAAGATAATAAAGATACATACCATATAGACATCACATCAATCCAATTGAATCACTGCCTCAAGAATTGGTGCCTTGATCCAAATCTTTGCAGCTTCATCAAAATGTCCACGTCTTCCACCCTCATTCTCCAATGTAGTATGTTCCATCAATTCCCCCCCTGGGCCACGTCATTCCTCTTCACCCACACTTCCTTGGCCCAATTCACATCCCTTTGCTCTTGACTATAGTTCTCCCATGATCGCTGCTCTCTCCCTCTCTTCTGTGTTAGTTCTCCAGCCGGGGCTCAGCTGGACTTGACTCCTCTTGTTCATCCTCTCCTCCAGGGAGGTGACCGAGGCCTTCCTTTTCATCTTATCTCCTCCTTCAGCTTTCCTCTCTTCCACCTCCAGCAGCTCCGTGTCCCACGGCCGGGTTTTCTTTTCTCCTCCTCCTCCCCCTCTCTGGATCCCTTCATTCATACCCTTCAGAATCTCCCTCATTCACCGGACTTATATTTTCATCCACTCTTCCTGTCAAGATACAGTGCTTTGGGGGGAGTTTGATGATCAGTCTGTCAACTTTTGCAACCAATTTATCTTTCTTTCCTCACCTCTTTCTCACACCAGGAGAGACCATTCTGAATCTCAGAGGCGAGGGAGGGATGGCAGGAGTGAAATTGATGCCTCGTTGCTAAAAAAAAAAAAAAAAAAAAAGTTTAACCTCTTTATATCCTCGACGAGGTAGAACACCACCAAAAAAAGGAGTGGTGGATGTCTTAGTTTATTTTATTTTCTCTTTTACCATCCTCTTCCTCTTTGTCTTCCATGTCCATTTGACACTTGACTATATAAGGATCATGCAAACTGGGAAACATACAGACAGCTTAGAAATAAAAGTAAAATATTGACTCGGAATGCTAAATCAAATTATTATAAAGAATCTCTCAACTCTGATTTTGAACACTAAACAATTTTGGAAAAAAATTTAAACTATAACTAATTCATCTGATACAAAAATACTCAATGTAATCAATTAAAAGTTAATAACACCATATTGCATAATCCTCTTCTTGTAGCTCAAGCCTTTAACCAACACTTCTCTTCAGTTTGTACTCCCACAATACCGGATCCTTATGTCATCTGTAACAATGCACCACCTTGCAACAGCTCCTTCTCGTTCACGAAAATCTCACCTATTGATGTTCTGAATGCCATAACAGACCTCAAAGTGTGTAGTGGCCCAGGCCTAGATGGTTTAGAAAGCAAATTTCTCAAACTTGCTCGACACATTTTGATGTACCCCCTCTGTGATCTCTATAATCTGTCTTTATTATCACATGAAATACCATCCATCTGGAAGCACTCAAAAATCACTCCTCTTCACAAAGCAGGCAATTTACTAGATCCCAATAATTACAGACCAATAGCAATAATCTGTTCCATAGCCAAAGTCTTTGAAAAGTTAATTTATAAACAACTGTCTAATTATCTCAGCAACAACTATATTTTATCACCTTCGCAATCTGGTTTTCGCTCCAATCATTCCACAACTACTACTTTATTAAAACTCACTTATGATATATTTTCTTCATCTGGTAATGGTAATCTCACTGGTGCAATATTTATTGATTTAACAAAAGCCTTTGATTTGGTCAACCATTATCTCCTATTAGACAAACTGTACGCTATTGGCCTCTCACGCAATGCCCTACTCTGGTTTAATTCATATCTGCACAACAGAAAACAGTGTGTTGCTATACAGGATGGTAGATCTGAATTGGCAGTACAGGAACGTGGGGTGCCACAAGGCTCAACATTAGGCCCGCTCTTGTTCTCAATATTTATTAATGATCTCCCCTCAATTTTCACAGGTTGTAATATTCAACTCTATGCCGACGACACAGTGATATATACATCTCAAATTACCTTACCTCAAATTCAGTCAACACTGCAATCAAATTTCAATAAACTCGAATCATGGCTCTCTGTAACGTTCGGGAGACTATCATCCTTAGGATTGTCTCCCACTGTCTACCTGGGTCACTCCTGTTGTTATTGTTCACCTTGTATGTCACCACTGATTGCTGTCATCACTAATTGTCTGTCACACCTGGGTGCTGTCATTGGCTGTCAGACTGCTGCTCCTCATTGACAGCGTGGAATGTTGAGAATGTGACGTATTTAACATTTGCTCTATTCCTTGTTCTTTGCTAGAGCTTCACCTAATTCTACGGACGTACCTACCGCTGGACAAGCACAGACAGATTGTCTTCTCCCTGTTATAGTTTATGCTTTTCCCCTGTTAATAAACAGTACAACTGTTTTGATATAGTAATACATTCTCCGTCTCGTTCTTCTACCTCGACAACTTGGAAGTCACTTACCCGTTCGTAACAGAAGCTCTAGCCATCATGACTTCCAACGAGGAGATACGGGACGAGATGGTGAGCCTACGGGACCAGCTCAGGATCATGATGGAGCGGCAGATGGCAGTCGGTGTCGAGCTGGGTCGACTGGGAGATGTTTCCCTGGCTTCTCAGGAGACGGCGGAGACAGCGTTGGCGGCGGTGAACCAGGCCCGCTCTACGACATCAACGAGGATATCCACAGCCGGAGCATCATCGATCGGCGGGGAAGGCGAGCGGAGGTATCCGGTGGATCGGGAGGACTACCGAGAGCCACGTCTGCCGGCGCCGGAGCGCTATGGAGGGGCTCCTACCGGCTGCCGTGAGTTTATCGCCCAGTGCTCTCTCATTTTTCAACTACAGCCGCGTACTTTCCCCAGTGGTGTGGCTCGGGTAGCCTATATTATAACTCTCCTCACGGGTCGTGCTCTCTCTTGGGCCACAGCGGAGTGGGAGAGTGGGTCTGTGGTCTGCCGCGACGCGGATGCCTTCGCCCTGGAGTTGCGCCGTGTATTCGATACCTCCAGGGTGATTTCCATTTACGAGGCCGGCAGTCGACTTATGTCCTGCCGGCAGGGCATTCGCGCCGTAGCAGACTACGCCATAGATTTCCGTATTGTGGCTCGGGAGGCGGACTGGCCTGAGGTTCCCTGCTGTGTCCATTTTTTGCATGGTCTCTCCACTCGCATGCAGGACGAGCTGGCTACGCGGGAGCTACCCGAACGCCTGGATCTATTGATTAACATGGCCATTCGGTTAGATAATCGTCACCGGGAGAGGGGACGCGAGAGGGAGGCTTCGTCACAGGTACTCTTCCGTCCCTCTCCTAGTGTCGATCGGCCAGCATACCAGCCAATGAGAGAGCACCGGGGCGATGACGAGCCCATGCAGCTGGGAGCGTTGAACCTCTCTGAAGCGGAGAAACAGAGGCGGGTCAACGAGAAGCGCTGTTT
This sequence comes from Notolepis coatsorum, assembly GCF_963971535.1. NCBI lineage: Eukaryota > Metazoa > Chordata > Actinopteri > Aulopiformes > Paralepididae > Notolepis > Notolepis coatsorum. The sequence goes on from NC_140174.1 coordinate 42,171,293, forward strand.
TCATTGTGGCCGCACGGGGCATCGCTTCGCCGCCTGTCGGGGCTCGGGAAACGCAGGAGCCCGCTAGGCCTGGGGAAGGTGCTAGCAGGTGGGCATGTCTCTCCGGTCATAAACGTTCACGACTCACGTACTTTTTTTGATGTCACTGTCAGGTGGGGGGATTCTTCTACAACGGCCAAGGCTTTAGTGGATTCGGGGGCTGCGGGCAACTTGATTCATGTGGGGGTGGCTCTAGAATGGGGGGTTCCTTTAGAGACACTAGAGGTGCCCATCCCTGTCCGTTCGCTGGACGGCCGACCGCTTGGTTGTGGATTTGTTACCCAGCGCACCGGGAAACTGTGGGTTCGGGTGGCGGGTAGCGAGGGGGAATATTTGAATTTTTTTGTTGTTATGTCTCCTCATTCCGACATTGTTTTAGGCCACCCCTGGCTTGTGCTGCATAATCCTCGTATTAATTGGGCTACGGGTGAACTCTCCATGGGAAGCGGCGTCAGCGCTGACGCTGGCGTGAGTTCATCCGTCCCTCCCCCCCTCCCTCTTTTGTCTCTCTCCAGGTTGACGGTGGACGTTGCAGATTCTTTATTATCCCCCAACCCCGATTTGGCAGGTGTTCCTGCGGTCTATTGTGACCTGGCGGACGTTTTTAGTAAAACGCGTGCTAAAGCACTACCGCCTCATAGACCTTACGACTGCACCATTGATCTTCTACCCGGCGCTTCTCCGCCCCGGGGACGGATGTTCTCTCTCTCCCGCCCTGAGACAGTGTCCATGAACACTTACATTCGAGAGGCATTGTCCGCGGGGCATATCCGACCGTCCACATCCCCTGCAGGCACTGGCTTCTTTTTTGTGGCTAAAAAAGATGGTGATCAGCGGCCGTGCATAGATTATAGGGGGTTGAATGACGTTTCCATCAAGAACCGTTATCCTTTACCGCTCATGGACACCGCCTTTGAGTGCTTACAGGGGGCACAGGTCTTTTCTAAACTTGACTTACGTAATGCATACAACTTGGTCAGGATTAGAGAAGGGGACGAGTGGAAAACTGCATTTAATACTCCTAATGGGCATTATGAGTATTTAGTCATGCCTTTTGGTTTAGCTAATGCTCCAGCAGTTTTCCAACCCTGGTCAACGACGTGCTGCGGGATCTAATTGGGGTGTCAGTGTTTGTATATTTGGATGACATCCTTATTTTTTCTCGCGATATGGTGCAACACCAACTGCACGTTCGTGAGGTGCTTCAACGTCTCCTTAAGCATCAACTGTTTGTTAAGGCTGAGAAGTGTGTGTTTCACACTGACACCGTTTCCTTCCTGGGCTTTGTGTTGACGAAGGGCGATCTTCGCATGGATCCAGCCAAGGTGAGTGCAGTCTTGGATTGGCCACGGCCTTCGTCGCTCAAGGAGTTACAACGGTTTTTGGGCTTTGCAAATTTTTACAGGCGCTTTATTCGCAATTTTAGCGCCTTAGTCAATCCATTAACCGCTCTCACTAAGTCCTCTCTCCCTGGCTTTGAATGGTCGCCTAGGGCAGAGTCGGCCTTCTGCGACCTCAAACGTCGATTTACCTCCGCCCCTGTACTGATCCGTCACGACACAGAGGCTCCGTTCATTGTGGAGGTGGATGCCTCTGACACCGCGGTGGGGGGGGTAATCTCGCAGAGATGTTTAAAGGATGGTAAGGTGCATCCTTGTGCCTTCTTTTCGCGCCGGCTGTCTCCGGCCGAGCGTAACTACGACGTGGGTAATCGGGAGTTATTGGCAATCAAATTGGCATTGGAGGAATGGAGACATTGGTTAGAGGGGGCGGCACATCCTTTCATTGTTTGGACTGACCATAAGAACTTGGCTTACATCCAAGGGGCTAAACGCCTTAACGCTCGCCAGGCCAGGTGGGCGTTATTCTTCACTCGATTTCGGTTTACCATCTCCTATCGACCCGGTTCCAAGAACGTCAAGCCTGACGCCCTGTCACGTCAGTTTGATCTTCCGGGTCGAGAGGAGAAGCCTCACCCTGTCAGGCCTTGATTTTGGCACCCGTGTCATGGGGCATAGATAGGGTGGTGAGGTCGGCTCAGGCACGGGAGCCCGATCCCGGTGGGGGTCCTCCGGGTCGGATGTATGTGCCCAAGGCGGCACGCTCACGCCTGCTGCAGTGGGCGCATACATCCTCTCTCACCGGCCACCCTGGGGCCACCAGAACCCTGGAGTTTATCCGTAGGAGGTTTTGGTGGCCGACAGAGGGGGGGGATACACGCTCCTTTGTGGCGGCCTGTCCGGTGTGCGCGCGCAGTAAGACCTCTCGCCGTGCGCCGGCGGGTCTCCTCCGACCGCTTCCTATTCCCAAGCGTCCCTGGTCGCACATATCCCTGGATTTTATTTCCGGTCTTCCCTTATCGGATGGGTTCACTGCCATCCTGGTGGTGGTGGACCGGTTCTCCAAGGCGGCCCACTTCATTCCCCTTCCCAAGCTCCCCTCGGCCCGGGAGACGGCTGACCTTGTGGTGCAGCACGTCTTTCGGGTTCATGGGCTTCCAGTGGATATTGTGTCCGACCGGGGTCCTCAGTTCGCCTCCAGGTTCTGGAAGGCGTTCGCCGCCGGTCTGGGCGCCTCCATCAGCCTGTCGTCTGGGTTCCATCCGCAGACGAACGGGCAGACGGAGCGTGTCAACCAGGATCTGGAGGGCGTTCTGAGGTGCTACGTTGCTGGGTGTCCGGCGACGTGGAGTAGGAGGTTGGCCTGGGCTGAGTATGCGCATAATACCCTCCTCTCCTCCTCTACTGGTATGTCTCCCTTTCAGTGTCAATATGGTTTTCAACCTCCTCTGTTTCCCGAACAGGAGCAGGAGGTGGAGGTGCCGTCGGCCCAGGCACATGTGGCTCGCTGTCGCAGGACGTGGAGCAGAGTGCGGACGGCGCTGCAGAAGGCCTCGGTTAAGGCTCAGCGGCAAGCTAACCGCAAGCGTCGTCCGGCTCCGGTTTTCCGTCCGGGACAGCGGGTTTGGCTTTCCACTCGTGATCTCCCTCTCCGGGTGGAGTCCAGGAAGCTGGCTCCTCGCTTTATAGGGCCCTTTAAAGTGGTACGTCGGGTGAATCCTATGGCTTACAGGCTACGCCTTCCGGCCTCTATGAGGGTCCATCCGACGTTTCATGTGTCCCTGTTGAAGCCATTCCTCTCATCGCCCTTGTCCCCGCCACTCCCTGCGGTTCCTCCGCCCCGCATTATTGACGGTCAGCCTGTCTATACGGTGCGGAGAATCCTGAGTTGTAGGCGGAGGGGTAGGGGGTTTCAGTTCTTGGTGGATTGGGAGGGGTACGGGGTAGAAGAGCGTTCTTGGGTGCCTCAACGGGACATATTAGATCCCAGCCTGATCGATGATTTCCGGCGGCTGCATCCCGAGGCCCCTAGGTGAACGTCAGGTGCCGTTCGTCGGGGGGGGATACTGTAACGTTCGGGAGACTATCATCCTTAGGATTGTCTCCCACTGTCTACCTGGGTCACTCCTGTTGTTATTGTTCACCTTGTATGTCACCACTGATTGCTGTCATCACTAATTGTCTGTCACACCTGGGTGCTGTCATTGGCTGTCAGACTGCTGCTCCTCATTGACAGCGTGGAATGTTGAGAATGTGACGTATTTAACATTTGCTCTATTCCTTGTTCTTTGCTAGAGCTTCACCTAATTCTACGGACGTACCTACCGCTGGACAAGCACAGACAGATTGTCTTCTCCCTGTTATAGTTTATGCTTTTCCCCTGTTAATAAACAGTACAACTGTTTTGATATAGTAATACATTCTCCGTCTCGTTCTTCTACCTCGACAACTTGGAAGTCACTTACCCGTTCGTAACAGCTCTCGGCTAATAAACTTCTAATCAACAAAACTAAAACTAATACTATGCTCTTTGGGACCACCCGTAATCTTGCATCCAAAACCATTAATCAACCATTTAATATCACTTGTCTGGACGGTACACAACTGCATAGAGTTGATCACATTAAATACCTTGGTCTATGGCTTGATTCAGAACTCTCATATAAATGTCACATTGATAATATTGTTAGAAAAGTCAACTTTAGTGCTGGTGTTCTCTACCGCAACAGAAAATGTTTCACACTCCCTGTCAGAAAAAATCTGGTTCTTCAACTAATTTTACCCATCATGGATTACGCTGACGTAGTTTACCAAACTGCATCTAAAACCAACCTTCTTCCACTAAACACATTATTCAACCGTCTATGCAGATTTGCTCTTGGCTGCCCATATTTGACACACCACTGCACCATGTATGAAAACCTTAATTTGCCATCTCCCACAGTAAGACGACAGCAGCACTGGTTACAGTTCATTTTTAAATGTATTCACTTCAATTATCGGCAATATCTCAAACAGTACAGTATAAGGACCCTTTCACCTCTAGACATCAACTGAGACACTGTGCACAGCTATTTTTTAAAGTTCCAACAAATGTAACTACCTCAGTTGGCAAAAAAGCATTCATGTTCAAAGGTCCATCTGACTGGAATAATCTTCCAGTTCATATTCGATCTATAACATCCTCACAACTGTTTAAAACTGCGCTGTCCTCTCACCTTGAGATTACTTGTTCATGTTTCCACCAATAATAGAATAACAGATCTTTGAAGCAATCACTTGAATATGTGCTCTGTGTTTTGTTGTTTGTTTGTCTTATGTTCCTCTTGTTTGATGTTGTTTGAACCTGTTTATTATTCATTTGATCTTGTTTTGTGTTTGGTTTTTGTTTGTTTCTTTTTGTTTTGTTATTTTTATTACAGATATGTAATTTATGTATTTTGTAAGCTGTGGACCCCCCTTCCAAATAAAGAATTTCAATAATACTTGAGATCTCCTTTGCAAGCCCTTTTCATGTACTGTAGTTCCAGGAGTTTCTCGCCAGGCAAGTTTAGAGTTTTACACCCAGAGTTTGTTATGTCTCATGGCCAGCATCCTCCTCTCAGGCTCCTTCATGATAAGGGCTTCTCTGACGCGGTCATTCTGTCAGTGTGTTGCAGCCTTCATCTTCCAAGGGCTACTGCTCCTTATTCTGTGCTTCAGCTGCTTCAGTGTTGTGGGTGTTGTTGGGTTCATGAACCTCTCTCTTTGTTCTCCTTTAGCTTTCAGTGCAGGATGACGACTGACAAGCCTCCCCTGTTACCTAGTCCTCCAGCACAGAGTTGGATGTCTGCAATAGAGTCAGAGTCAGCATAGGTTCTCCTATCCCTTAGATGAGGTAGGTGCCCAATACCCAGCATATGTTCTCCTATATCTTAAGGTGAGACAGTAGCTACCCCCAAAATCACCTTTTTGCTTTTTTTTTTCGACAATATAGATTTTGTTATATTTTGCTTCCTTAACATTATTATTATCCTTATTTCAAACTAGTGGCAATAGAATATCGAAAACAGACAATTAGTTGTTTATTTTACTTCATTTTGTCTGATTGTGTCCATAGATCAGAATTACAATACAGAACTTTGAGGTCGTTTTCTGAAAAACTAGTTTTTATGCATTTTACTTACACACAAAGACACAGAACTCCATTTCCCTAGTACCTACACACCAAACCTGGTAGATACCCAATACTCAGCATAGGGTCTCCTATGTCTTAAATGAGGTAGATACCCGATACTCAGCATAGGGTCCCCTATAGCATAGATGAGGTAGGTACCCCAATACCCAGCATAGGGTCCCCTATAGCATAGATGAGGTAGGTACCCCAATACCCAGCATAGGGTCCCCTATAGCATAGATGAAGTAGGTACCCCAATACCCAGCATAGGGTCCCCTATAACATAGATGAGGTAGGTACCCCAATACCCAGCATAGGGTCCCCTATAGCATAGATGAGGTAGGTACCCCAATACCCAGCATAGGGTCCCCTATAGCATAGATGAGGTAGGTACCCCAATACCCAGCATAGGGTCCCCTATAGCATAGATGAGGTAGGTACCCCAATACCCAGCATAGGGTCCCCTATAGCATAGATGAGGTAGGTACCCCAATACACCGCATAGGGTCCCCTATAGCATAGATGAGGTAGGTACCCCAATACACCGCATAGGGTCCCCTATAGCATAGATGAGGTAGGTACCCCAATACACCGCATAGGGTATCATATACCTTAGATGAGGTAGGTACCCCAATACCCAGCATAGGGTATCCTATACCTTAGATGAGGTAGGTACCCCAATACACCGCATAGGATCTCCCATGCCTTGAAACAATCCAGTAAGGGTAACAGTAGTCAAGCAGAGATGAGCTTACCTCAGCCCCTCTCAGCAGCCATGTCTGTAGGTTTTTGGGGAGTTGTGGTGTGAGCATCTTATACTAGCAGAACAGGTCCAGCAGAGTCGTCAACTATGGAGCTTTGAGATTTTTTGTTCATCATCTACTCATGTGAGACTATCAAGAGCCTGGTCCTCGCTAACAAAGGAAGCAACAGCAATCAACACTATCTGCCCAAGGAGAACATGCACACACTCAAACACAGATACGCTGATTTGTTTAGTTTTTTCGTAATCGAAATTGCTAGATCATATAGACATATCAATGATATTCTGGTTTCATTCAACTGAATTTCAAAGAAAAGGCTGTAGAAAAACTTTTGCTGACATAGTGCAGCTATACTGGTATCTACAAACAACAATATCACTGTTATTGTCACCAATTCCCTTGATATTGTCACAGGTAGAGGAAATCAACAGTAAAACAACAGGACAACAGATGATGGAGACAGAGATACATCTTTATTTGGAAATGTATTAGGCTACAGTGCAGAAAAACACAATATGGCTATGGGGTAGGAATTCTCCTTTACAACCCACTTGCCAGCAGAGGTAGATCTAATACTACCTCTCTACTTTGCGCTCGTTACAATGAGCCACACAAAGTTACAGGTTACAAGGTTACCTGAGCTAGACATGCGCTCCAAAATAATGCCTGTGATTACACTACGGCATGCAATACAATGTTCCGCTTGGTGACTGGTACCAACTGGGTGCATGGCACTGCTGCTATGGCAAGCAATGGGGAAACAGGGGAAACACACTAGGAACTAAAAGAACCTACTTAACCAGAATTTATAACATATAAATGGGACGGGGGAATGGGAAAGAGGTGAACACAGGGAGACAGCCTAGGCTAGGGAGTGGTGAAAGGGAAAAATAATAATAAAAAGGAAAGAAAAAATAATGCCGCTGCCCTGTAAAGCCCAGCCAACACGGTATTGTTGATCCAACGATACACACAGGGCAGAGAGCAAAACAACTGTGGTGCATTCATGAAAAATCTCTGTGTAGAAAATGTTTTATTCCTTCGTTGCTTCCACCCACGTCTGGTCAGTTCCAAGAGAGTCAATACACCAAAATGTAGAGGAAACCTCTATTAGTGGATTGTTGTTCTCAGTTTAACAACCATATACATGTGGGTTAACAAGAAGCCACTTTTCTGGCATTGGAAGGCCCCCAGGTGAGCAGATCTGCGTCCGCAGTGGAGGGGAAGACTGGTAGATGGAGGACGAGTTAAAAGATTGAACTGAAGCCAATGTTGAGGTGGGGTATAGCAACAGCTGTCGGAGACTTACGCCCTGGAGTGGTCCACCATCTTTACTGTGAGCTCCCATTATAAAGCCCCAGGTGTGTCTCCATTACCTCACCACACCTATGGGAGACTAGAAGTCAATCCCCAGGTCCTCTCTCGACAAGGTCAGTTGTTCACAGCTGTGTCTAATCACATTAATTAGTCAATAGTGTCCAATGTTCTAGGCGCAGCTTGAGGAAAAACACTGGAGGCAGCATAGTTCAAGCTGTTCATAGTTGTGCTTCCACGCAGTTACCTACAGTCAGTAATTCCAGAGGTTATTCGTGCAGTAATCTATATTCCAGTCACAAACATTTTATTCCACACGATATCAACAAAAAAGTGCATGTTTAAAAAAATTTAATAAAAAATTATACTTTATTGTGTCAAAGAAAGTCATTTTACATTTAGGTATAGTATGTGTACCCACATTGCCACATACACATACATAACTGCACACAGGCCGCCTGGGAGAAATGCGAGGCCCTGTGCGAGATTTAAACGTGAGCCCCCCCCCCCCCCCCCCCCCCCTAAAAGAAAAATATATATATATATATATATATTTTTTTTTTTTTTTTTTTTTTTTTATACAGTCAACATATTCTTAAATAATAGCGCTGCCCGAGGCTGGGCATGATACAGTCAACATATAGCAAGAGAGAGAGCGAGAGAGAGCTCCCGTTCTACAGTCAATATACAGTGTACAGAGAGAGAGAGAGAGAGAGAGAGAGAGAGAGAGAGAGAGAGAGAGACACATTGGAAAGAAATTGAAATGCTATTTGGCCCTAAACAGAGAGTACACAGTGGCAGAATACCTGAGCACTGTGACTGAAGATCCTTGACTAGGTACAGACTCAGCGAGCACAGCCTAGCCATCGAGAAAGGCCGCCATAGGCAGACTGTGTGTGTTAGAAAGAGAGAGAGAGAGAGAGAGAGCATGTGTGTTTGTCGTGTGTGTGTGTGTTAGAGAGAGAGCATGTATGAGAGAGATAAGCAAAGATGAGCCCCTAAAGAATATTCAACTTTTAATGGAAGAACAAAACAGAAGGAAAAGATAACTTCACAAAGGCAACATGAATATACATAGATCCAAAAGGACAAAGATCAATACTTAAATCCAAAGAGAAGAGGGTCTATACCAGAGAAAACAAAGCAGCAAGGAGCCAATGGCCGACATCAGCTAAATAGGCTAGCCAGGTACTGACACGAGGCCACACACAGCTTTGGCCAACGGCCCAACGCTACCCAAGCTACACAAACGACCAAGACAATTCACACACAGCACATGTCGTATCTCCAAATGTTGTGAAGTAACATATGTTTTGCCTGGAAAAAAACATCGTTATTAACAAAACATTCGGGAGGGGAAGGAAGGAAGAGTGGGGTAATGTCATGACATTTTCATTCATCTTACCTGCACCAAGGAACGCAGGGCGAAAGGCCGCAACACAGGTCTCCACGTTGACGAAAGGCCTCTCGCTGGCGGGACAAAAAGAAGCTATGGCCGGAGCCTTGTCATGGTGCAGGCCCGACTACATCTTCTGTCAAAGATGATGTCGTAGTCAGAGTGCCAGAACCCCCTGCTATTCTCACGGCTAATGTCAATGGTCGTAGCACAAGCTAACAGCTAACTCTAGGCTAACTGATAGCATCAAACTAACGTTCCCAGCCGAGCGCAGCCGGCAGCTAACGTCGTAGCTAAACAGCTAACTGGCTAACAGTTAGCTCAACCCGGCTATCGCTAACCATTAGCTAACGCAGAAGCAAGCTATGCGGCTACCACTGAAAAACTGTACAACGTGAGAAAAGCAATACAGGTGCTGACACCAGGCCACACACCGTTAGCTACTAGTACTACAACAGCTAGTCGGCCAGTTTGGCTCCAGAGAGAGAGAGAGAGAGAGAGATATCCACGGCGGGAATAGAATAGAGTGCATTAAAAACTCACCAAACGTCCAAGAGTATGGAGACAACCGCGTGGAGTTGACGAAGTTCATCTGCCGAACGACCATCCTCTTCATCTTGGCTGCACGCGCTGTCTCTAGGTTAGCTAACGCTAGTTAGCCTTTAGCTAAGCTAGCTACTAGCCGACATCATCATGGCTATATCCCGACTGAACCACACTTAATATTATAACGTAGCTAAAGCTAACTAGCTGTCCCTGTCTTTAGCCGGGATGGCTAGCCTGACTGAACTGTCTAACATGCAACAACTTTCATCTTCAGTCCATCTGCCGAACGATGTCCTCTTCATCTTGGCTGGCATAACCTCCAATGCTGCACGCGCGAAATAGTCAGACGCTAGTGATGGGTCGGTCATGAGCGACTCGTTCATAAGAGCCGATTCATTGCCGTGAGCGTGAGTCGAATCGCTCACGTCTGGCAATGAGTCGGTTCAAAGAATTGTGTAGTCTGCCAACATGGATCAATCAAGTTCACTTTAGACTGACTCGGCCTCCCATCTAAATAGGGTGAGTACCAGTATAGATCCTGGACGCGTCTATTCGAAAGGCAACCGGTTCATGCTTCCGCGTTCGCGTTTTGCGCTCTGATTGGCCAATGCTGTTTCTGGTCGCACCAATCGTGTGACGGCAAGTTCTTTCGCCGGTTAAGCTTAGGCACTCTTTCGAAGTTGGGTTAGAGTTTGTCTTAGAGCAGGGCGATAGAACGCCAGCCCTGATTCCAAACTCTAACCTTAACCAACTTCGAAAGAGTCGCCTAAGCTTAACCAGTGATAAACTAGGCGTTAGGTAGTTTGCTGCTGGTCGAGGCGGAAATGGGCGCGTCACACGATTGGGTGCACATGTCACATGACCAGAAACGTCAGATTAGCAAAACGCATGAACCGGTTGCCTTTCGAATAGACGCATCCTGGACTGGTATACATCTAATATCCATCCCTACTCGTCCCCACATACATATATAAGAAAAAAAAATTATAATAATAATAATAGTAAATAAATAAAAAATGAAATAATAGAAAAAAAATTAAGTAAAAAAATAAATAATAATAATAATAATAATAAATAAATAATAAGTAAAAACGCTTGAATTTTCATTGTAGGTGTGGGTGTAGGCCTAAGGGGTGATCCCCAACAATTGAGTAGTAGATCAAGATATTACTGTTTCATGTTACTTAAATCCTCTTCAAAGACTGATCTGTCTGTCATCTAGTACCTTTCATAGTTTAAAGAGACCCCATCTTTTCCCAGCATATTTTCATTCTTATTGATTTTGTAGGTTACCTTTTCCATACTATATATGTCCTCTACAGTTTCTAACCATTTGTTTACTTTCGGGGGTTCAAGTTTTTTCCAAGCTCTTGTTATTTGTTTAAGTGCTGCAGCTCTCCAAGCATACTCCTGCCAAAAGGGTGATTTTATGTAATGGAAGATATCTTTGATTCCACTCCTTATCTGGTATGTTTGTTTTCAGTTCCTTCTCCCATTTATTTTTAATATAGCTTAAATCTTCAATTTTGTTTTCTTGAAGCATTCTGTAGATTTGTCCAGTTGTGTTTTTGAGGTTATGGCTTTGTTGAGTCTTTATCATGTATTTCAGAAGGGGGTGGAGATCTTCAAGAGTTTTAATTTGGACTTTTTCTCTTAAGTAGCTTCTTACTTGCAGGTATCGGTGAAAGTGATTACTAGGACAGGCATATTTATTAGCTACATTTTCAAAATAATCCACTCCTTCATTGTACATTTGATAGAAACGTATGAGGCCCTTAGCTTCCCATGTCTTAAAAAAAACCATCAATACTGTTTGGAGAAAAATCTGGGTCCCATGCTATTTGTCTTAAGCAGATCATTTCTTGTTCCTTAATTTTATTTATTTTACATATTTCCCCCCAGATTTTAAATGTGTTATATATAGAGTAATTGTGTATTTTGATCTGTGCTTTTTTATATCTAGAAAAGATCAATGTGCTGAGTGATTCCACTAAATTCAACTCAATTGACTTCCATGTGGGTCTCATCTCGTTTTTCATCCATATTAGAATCGGTTTTACCTGTGCTACGTAATAATAATTAATTAAATTAGGTAATGCAAGTCCCCCTCCGTCTTTTTTTTGTTGCAGGATTTTGAGTTTGACTCTAGGCTTCTTTTCATCCCATATACATTTTCTCAGCAGCCCGTCCCAAACATTGAAACATTTAGGTGTTATGTATAATGGCATGTTTTGGAATAAACATTGAAAAACGTGGCAAGATGTTCATTTTAATAATATAAATCTTTTCAAATAAAGTGAGAGGTGCAATTTTCCACCTATTCAGATCTTCCTTTACAGAATTCTCCAAACTTCCATAATTACACTGATGTAGATGGTCTATTATGTATAGTTATTCCCAGATATCTCACTTTGTTCTGGTCCCATTTAAAGTTAAACTGTTTTTTGAAGTCTTTCTCCAAGTGGTCACCTATTTCCATAGCTTAAGCTTATATCCAGACAGAACCCCATAGTTTGTAATTTCATCGAGTAACTCTGGTAGTGAAATATATATATCTGTAAGATACACTATGATGTCGTCCGCATACAGTGCTAGTTTATGTTCATCTTCCTTTATTGTGAGACCTTTTATCCTCATATTTTTCCTTATGCTTTCGGCTAAGGGTTCTATGCATAAAGCAAATATTTGGGGCGATAATGGGTCCCCTTGTCTTGTCCCCTTTTTTAAAATAAAGTTTGTAGAGAGTGTCCCATTCACTCTTACTCTTGCGTTAGGTTCTTTATATATTCCCTTAATCAATTTAATAAAAGTTTGGTGGAATCCAAAATTCTCACATACTCCAAATATGAATGGCCATGACACCCGATCAAAGGCTTTTTCAGCATATAATGTCAATGTCAGCATTTGTTGCTTTGTTTGTACTGCATAATCAATGATCTTAAGAGTACGCCGCACATTGTCACTTAAGAGACGATCTTTAACGAATCCTGTTTGGTCCAAGTAAATTATATTAGGTAGTATATGTGAGAATCTGGTTGCTATAATTGATGTAAATAATTTTTTATCTACATTTAAGAGCGATATTGGTCTATACCAGGGCTATTCAACTAAATTGTTCAGGGGGCCACATTGTCAGAAACCCAAGGGGCCAGGGGCCGGACTGCCACGGCGCCTCCCCGTGCTATGAATATATGTACACTTGACACAACACGCAACCACATTTTCACAACTTTTATTTAAAGGGGAACTATTTTACTATTTCTTTCACTATTTGGGCACTTTTACACAATTCCTGTGGGTTTATGGAACACCTCTGTAATATTTTTTTTTTTTAATTCATTGTTTTGTATTTCTAATCAAGTACTCAAAAACACGTTTTGAGCCTGGGCTCCAACCACTGTGGGAACTGTGTGGAAACTCAGCTGATTATCATGCAGCAGTGTCTCTCTGACATCACAAATCAGCACATTTTCAGATGACTCAGTTCAGTGAGGGTGAATATTGTGAGAGGAGAATTGGAAGAATGCGCCAATATGAGAATTAGAGACATAGATCATATTAATATAAGTCCACATAGCTAGGAAACAATGCTAAACACTGAAAAAGGCCATTTATAAGATCCCCTTTAACTACATTGCAAAAGTAGTATACTTTTCAAAAAAAGTGCTTCATTTATGTGCAACAACTGCAACATCTCCTCTTCAACATTTCAATATAAAAATAAAATAAAAAACAAACAAGTGCATGATGTGCATATGAACATTCTAACATCAACACTTGAACAAAAAAACACATTTATAGTGCAGCTGAGCTTATGAAAAAGTGCTTCATGTCTGTGCAACAACAGCAAATCACAGCATCTTATTAGCACTTATTGTCGACTCTTAACTCTCAAACATCAGGGGGGTGGGGGGCAGACAGGCCTAGCCTACATACACACATCTAATGAGAGCGATTGCACTTCTTTGACTGGGCAATGGCAGAGAAAGAGGGTTCATAGGAAGTGAGGGCTACCCGCAAACAGTGATGCAAATGCTCATTTGTCAAGGAGGCATGGTTGCTTGTTTTAATGGCATTCATGAGAGAAACTGGATTCACAGGTGTATGTTGAGCCAAACATTGTTAGCACAGATATTGCCAGCGTTTTTATTTTGGGGAATGTCTTGACATGAATACACTTTATCCAAAATGTTGTGGTGGATTCATTCTCAAGTGCCTGCTTCAGAGCAGATGATGCTTGCATGTCAATTATTTCAAGTTGCAGGAGACCTTCATCAATGTGAAGTGATGCAAGGAACTCTTGTCCTTTTGTGAAAATAGCAGCTACATTGGCAAATGGGTTGCTCACAAAATGCATCAATTATCTGGACATGTCAAATTCATCAAATCAACTTGCAAAGTTTTCCCTCAATTTATCAATGAAATCTGTCATTAATTGAGTGACTTTTGGCTCAATTGTGCGTGTTAACGTTGACATAAAAAAAAGTAAAAAAAAAAAAAAAAAAAAAAAAAAATTAATATTTTTTTATTATCATGTAATCTTTGGCGGGCCGGTCAGAATCATCCCGCGGGCCGCCAGTTGAATAGCCCTGGTCTATACGATGCACAGTCTGTCGGGTATTTTCCTTCTTTAGGTATAACAGTAATGATTGCAGAATTCCATGTGTCCGGCCAGTTTCCTGTTTGTAGGATCTCATTAAAAACTCTACATAAAATGGGAGTAACTAGGTATCTAAACTCCCTGTAGAATTCGTAAGTAAATCCAGTACTTCCAGGGCTTTTTCCCGGTTTACCCTTCTGGATGACCTTTAGGATTTCTGTCTCTACTATTGGTTGTACTAATTCATTATTTTGTTTAACGGACACTGTGGGAAGGTTTAAAATATCTAGGTATTGTTTAATTTTCTGTGGGTCCACACCTATTAGTGTAGAGTGTAGATTTTTGATAATAATCCTTAAAACATAATGCTATTTTCGATTTCCCCCTCTTATATGTGGAGTTGTTATCCATGATAGTGGCTATTGCAGTTTTTTCTTTCTGTTTCTTTAGTTTAAATGCTAATATTTTCAGTGCTTTTGGGCTGTTGTCATTATGTTTGCCTACAGAGCATGAGATTATTTTCAATGTCATGTATTTCTATAGTTTCCAATGCTTTTTTAGCTACGTTCAATTGTATCTGTACTTCTTTGTTCCTCCCTTTCTCATGTTCTTCTTGTAGTTTTTTTACTTTGTTTTCCAGTACCATCTTTTCTCTATCTCTTTGCTTCTTTTTCCAGGATGAATATGCTATGATTTCTCCTTGTATTGTTGCTTTTGCAGCTTCCCACAGTATTGTGGATGTCACTTCTCCATTGTCATTTATCTCAAAGTAAGACCTAATGCTATGTTTTATTTTCTCTTTGAAGTCCTGGTCGCCAAATAAGGAGTTGTTTAACCTCCAAACAGTTTCCCCTCGTTCCATCTTCAAGTTTAATTCCATTATGATTGGTGCATGGTCTGCTATAGTTATAGGTAATATTTCACATTTTGTGACCTTTGAAATCTCATTTTTAAACATAAAGAAGTAATCTAGTATTGAATAGACCTTATGTCCATTGGAATAAAAGGTGAAGGCCTTGCTTTGGGGATGTAGACAACGCCAAACATCCAAAAGTCCCAACTCTATTTGGGTTTTTCTTAATAACACTGCCGCTTGTTCTGATTTATGTTTTATTCTACTTTGGGTGTCTACTTCTGATTCATCACCAGGTTGAGGTCTCCCCCCATTATGAGTGTTCCCTTCACCTCTGTCATTATCAAGGATACGATTATTTTCATTAGATCTGCTCCTTTTCCAGGCGGATTGTAGACATTAATCAAAGTTATTTGTTGTTCTTCTATTTCCCCAGTTACCAACACATATCTTCCTTCCTTATCTCTGATACATTTTTATTTATTAAAAGTGAGGTAATTTTTTATGAGGATTGCTACTCCTCTTTTTGCTGATGTGTGAGAGGAGAAGAATACTTGGGCTGAGGCTAATTTCTCCAACTTTGCATGTTCCACTTTGGTCAAGTGTGTTTCCTGAAGGATGATTATTTCTCCTCCTTCCTTCTTAAGTTTTTGCAGTATCCTCTTCCTTTTTATTGGGTTATTTAGGCCATTTGTATTGAGAGAGATTAATTTAAGTTTCCCCATCGCACTGCTTTTGAGGCTCTTTTCTCCCTTTATATATATGTATTCAAAACCTTTAACCAAAAAAATTAAAATAAAAAAAACATAGATAACAGAAACGTTGTGTACAAGAACACAAACATAAAACACAAACATAACACCCAACAGTGAACTTCCAATTTCTGCAACCTCTAACCGGTTACAGGAGATATTCCACATTATTACAGTTATGTGGAAAGAGGGGTTATCATTAAGTAACCCCTGCCACCAGATGGTGAGTGTGGCTATAGTTATGGGACAAAAGGTTGCCCATATCTGCATGGTAGACGGCATGCAGGTGCACAGTCCCTCCAATAATTTCTCTATAGCTAATTTGTGTAACTCAAGTATATCTCCAATACCATTAAAAGAATAGATTATAATAATAGTCATAGTATATGCAGGTATGCATACATATACACGATACTACACATACTGTACATACACACACATACAACAATTAACAGCACCCTCCCCTCCAGACATGTCTCTCTAATCTCTATAGATAATTTGTATAACTCAAATAGATCTCCAATACCATTCAAATCATAGATTATAATAATAGTCATAGTATATACCGGCATGCATACATATACACAAAACTACACACTCACACACACACACACACACACACACACACACACACACACACACACACACACACACACACACACACACACACACACACACACACACACACACACACACACACACACACACACACACACACACACACACACACACACACACACACACACACAGCAACTAACACCAATACGGGGAAGGGTAACCATATGTCATACATACACTCACATGTGCATACGCTCACACGCGCATGCATTGCACACACATGTGAGCACACACAACACATACCCCCCATACCAGCACCAATCACTATTATGTGCGTATAGTGTCCCTAAACTGCCATTTTACCCTCTATTTTTTTTTTTAAGTTAAAATGACAAGTCTCTCTTGGTAGCCAAGCACTCTTGTGCATTGAGTGAAAGTACCTATATGCTCAAGAAAAGAAGAGAGAAAGAAAAACAATAATAGTATAAATATATCCTCTTAACGTTCAGGGGGCATGTGCATGTTAAAGATGACAGTTATATTAAAGCAGGGAGGGGGGTTGAATGGCTGAGCACTGTCCTGTCAACCTGTGACACTATTGTAAGGCAAACGTATTCAAGTTTGGTGGAAATCAGAGGAGATCAGTGCATTCACAAGTCATGAATAATTTCCTGTTTACCATGCATCTTTCCGAAATTGTATTTGATCTGGCGGTCATATGGTTTGGCCTATCAATTATCTAAATTAGACATTTGAAGATGTTAGTCTCCAGATTCCACACAGCAGGTTTGGAGAGAATCAGGTGAACAGACTAGGGGGAGTAGGTAAAGAAAACTGTTTTTCCAATAATTAAAGATGGTGGAACTTCCAATATGGCAGACTTCATCGGTCCTTATGGCTGTTGTGCATGAGTAGATGCATCTCTGGATACCAGTTTCATGACTGTATGACCAGGAGATTTACTTGATGGTGGCAGTAGAGGAAAGGTCATGGGGTCATCAAAATCAACAGGCTTTTTCCTTGAATGTGCACCGCAAATTAGATTTTTTTTTGAATGAAAGCTATTTGAGCAAACATTGATTGTTCTGGGATATAATTAGAGGTCAAAGATAATGAAAATCAGACTTGACAAACTGGTGAAATTGATTTGCCACCAAATGAAGCATTCTGAGAAAGGTACTTTGTGAATCAATCTTGAAATACAATGGGAGAATGACCATGGGCAGCCATGTTTAATATCATTAAACACAGCCATACCTCCCCACCAATCATATACTGTAGGCCCGCCCTGGGGGAATTCACATTATGTAGTCAATGGGTCATTATTGAATAAACACTTCCAGACGGTCATTGTTGCACTTTAAATAACCTCAAGTACATATACAGTACGTATCCCAACAGGTCTGATAGGTAACAAATACCTGTTTTCACAATGTTTTCTTCACTTACAGGACCACTGTGATCATCCTACCCTTCTATGTAGGAGAACCTACATTGGCTGCGAAACTCATTTGGTTTGTCTGTTCCGGGCTACTGTAGAAACATGGAGTTACAAAATGTTTCTAAAGGTAACAAAAACACAAAATAATTATTAGTCTCAGGTGATTATAATTAATGAAAACATACTTGTGAATATTATGTTCCATGTTCCAATAGTTCCCCCATAATCGTACACACTTGTCCTTTTGAAATAATTTTGAGAAGCATGTAGGAACAGAAAGCACGCAGGAGAGAAATGAGTATGAGCTCCTCTCCTGCTCTGTGGCTCCTTCACAGCCCTCTCAGAAATAAAGTCCAGATTTACGGCGTCCCACAGGAAAGATATCTGTCTTTTCTGGCAAGCGAGCGACGGAAGGGGTCCAGTTTGCTCTGCGACGCCGTCTCTATAGAGACATAACAGAACTCCTCTGCCATAAATTCAGACGGGGGCACAGAGGATGAACGGTGGAGATATTCATACTTGTGCATAAAGGGAGTTGGAGAAGGGGTAACACTGAGAGTAAAACACCCGTTTGCAATATTGTTTGATGTATTTTACACAGCGTAATGGAATTTCAGGGGGGGGGGGGGATCTCAACCCTTTCACCTTTGAATAGTAAAAGGAGGTGCATTCAGAAATGACAATGTAATCTTTTGTACTAATGGTGTACCAGTACAGTATGTACCAATACATGTAGGTACAGGGGAGCAAGATGTGAAGTTATGGAATAGGTTGGTAACAATTTGGGATCTTATTAAGAAATGATACTGTAGTTATTATGTACCTATTCTATTATTACAGGGTATGTACAACCTACTGAGTAATAATATGGACATTTGGGAGGAACTTAGAGAGAACTTATATTGTGTTTTTTTTATTTTTACTTCTCGGTACCTACCGGTATTCTATTTACTGTATGACCATAAAACTGAGCAAAGGTTGTGGCATTTCAGGGAAGATGGAGTGATGATTTTTGCAGCACTTTATGACTCTGACTCTCCGTATTACCAACACACAGGCAAACTACATTACTCCTTTATAATTGTGCGGTACTTAGAATAACTATGGGGTACACCTGTGGGGAACAAAAGGTCCAGGGGACAATGTCGCTCACCTTGCCTACTAACAGGGGCGGTCTTAAATATTTGGAGGCCCCAGGCAAAAACCAATGTGAGGCCCTTCTCCACTTTGCTTAATGCAATCATGCAAGGAGGGACTGGGACAAAAAAATGGCCCTGGACTAACTTTTGACCCAGACCGGCCCACCACAACCAGCCCACCACAGCCGGCCCACCACAACCAGCCCACCACAACCGGCCCACCACAGCCGGCCCACCACAACCAGCCCACCACAGCCGGCCCACCACAACCAGCCCACCACAACCAGACCACCACAACCAGACCACCACAGCCGACATTCGGCTGTCATCACGCAACCCAGATCACCAACAGATTAATCTCAATTTTATTCATAGGACTTACCTGACTCCTAGACGTTTGCACCTAATGGGTCTCAGACAAGACTCTCGATGCACCTTGTGTTCAAACGGTGCTCTTGGTACATATATGCATATGTATTGGGAATGCCCTCCTGTTAAGATTTTCTGGGAAAAAGTAACCACTCAATTATCAGAATTTTTATCTCTGACCATACCTACACTGCCTTCTGTATTGTTGTTGAATGATGTTTCTCAGTTATCAACCTCTGTACATGTAAAGAGACTAATTCTGGACGGTCTTACGGCTGCCAAAAAGTTGATAGCGTCACGCTGGATTCAACCGGATAAATTGTGCCGGAAGATATATGGGTTCTTACCTATCTCGATGTGATTTATCTAGAGATATCCACTGCATGAATTTGAGGTGTTAATGAAGCCAGTATAGCAGTCTGGGTAGCTGTGGTGGAGAAGATAAAGGGAAGCATATAAACTTGGAAGCATATAAACTTGTAATTTTCTTAAATGAAATAATGGATGTATAGTCCAAGTGGGGGTTCTGAGGGGGGGTGGGGGGGATGGAAGGGGAAGGAAAGAGCGAGGAAGAGCGAGCAAGAGCACATGTATTGTATTTATTATTTTTATGTGTTTTAATCTACATTTATTTTGATTTAATTACTGGACTGTCATTATTGTTATTATTATTTCTGTCATTGTCCTGTGATTTATCATTGATTATTACTGTTACTATATTGTTTGTATAGTTTCATGTTAAAAAAGGGAAATTAAAAAACATTTGTAAAAAAAAAAAAAAAAAAAAAAAAATCCTTTTTTTTTTTTTTTTTTTTTACACACACACATCCGCGACCCACTCAAATTGGCAACACGACCCGCCAGTTTAGAAACACTGCTCTAGAGTCTAGGCTACTGTAACACTAATATAGAGCTATTTCAAGTGAAAGGTGTGTCACCAGCAGGCCACCACCGTGAGGATACCATGAATGATTCAGGCTACTAATAGTGCTAGGGTATTGCTCGTCCATAAATTATAAATATATAAAATATATAATATATAAAATATATAAAACTTAAGTACTGTACACTGAGAAAACCAGGTGGGCCTAGCCCATCCAATACCAGTCATACTTTCTGAAATGCATACATTTGCCAAAATAGGCCATTATAACTATATTTGCCTGAATGCACCATGATTTAATCATACAAGCCTTATACATCAGCAGAGGTAACATTAAAGGCACCAAGACGAACACTCAGGCTGCTACAAAACCACACACACACATACAGTACACACACACACACACACACACACACACACACACACACACACACACACACACACAC
>NC_140174.1:42201589-42206589 GCF_963971535.1 Notolepis coatsorum
GGCGTGGCGGTGAGCGACGGCCGCTGGCACGCCGTGCGCGTCAAGCGGGACTGGAGGAACACCTCGCTGGAGGTGGACGGCCGGATGGAGGGGTGGGCGGAGGTGAAGAGCAAACGGAGAGATATGACGGTGTTCAGCCACACGTTCATGGGCGGGGTGTCGCCGGAGCTCCACTCCTCGCCCCTGCGGCTCACCTCCCCCGCGGTGCGGGACCACCCGCCGTTTCGCGGCTGGGTGACGGCGGTGAGCGTCAACGGCACGGCGCTGGCGCTGGACGGCTCGGAGGGCGTGGCGGTGAACGCAGGCTGCGGGCCGGACCACCAGTGCCAGAACGGAGGGGTGTGCAGCGTGGTCAACGACCGGGCCGTCTGTGACTGCTCCGACACCGGTTTCCAGGGCAACGACTGCAGCGAAGGTAAGGCCCAAAACCGAGCTCACCCCATCACACACCGCCTCATCCTTCACACCTACAAACTGTCACACATGTGCACGCACACACGCAAACAAACACACTCCTCGCACTCTCGCCGTTAGATTGGAACACCAAGAACACGCACCTCTAAATGTGTCCAATTCCAAATATCAGGTGCTTCGGTTTAGACACACTCACACCTTCCTTCGCCAAGCTGGCAGACTTCACAAGCATTGCAAGGCATGCATACTGAATCTTTTTTAAATATTGATTCCTATGGCTGCCAATGGCTCGCAACTCGGTATGTATTTACAGGACTCAGAGCTAAGCCTTCTCCCAAGGAGTAGTTATTGTACTTTTCAGGAGCTGAGAGCCTGTGTGTTCAGAGTAGAGAGATTTGAGACGAATACCTCTCAGTGAATTCCTGGTTGGGTCTAGCAGTGTAAAGCCTGGTTAGACTAGCAGTGTAAAGCCTGGTTAGACTAGCAGTGTAAAGCCTGGTTAGGTCTAGCAGTGTAAAGCCTGGTTAGACTAGCAGTGTAAAGCCTGGTTAGACTAGCAGTGTAAAGCCTGGTTAGACTAGCAGTGTAAAGCCTGGTTAGGTCTAGCAGTGTAAAGCCTGGTTAGACTAGCAGTGTAAAGCCTGGTTAGACTAGCAGTGTAAAGCCTGGTTAGACTAGCAGTGTAAAGCCTGGTTAGGTCTAGCAGTGTAAAGCCTGGTTAGACTAGCAGTGTAAAGCCTGGTTAGACTAGCAGTAGGGCTGTCTTAAATACTTCGAAGCTTCGTTCGATGGGCATGGGATTCGAATGGGAAAATAAAATTCGAATATATAAAAAAAATATAAGAAATTCGATATTTCTTATTATTATTATATATTTTTTTGCAAAATCAACTCTTCCTCTCTTTGTTAACTACAACAAGCAATGCTGTTTGTTATTTAAGATGAGGTCGGACTCGGCACTGACAGATTTGTGTTCATTGTGCTGCTTTTATAAAGCCTCAAATGACGGCTTACAATATTTCATGAAAGCAGTGTTTCGTTTGTCTAAGATTTTAAAAAGTTTAAACTTTACAGCACTGACAAAGTTGAACAAATTGCTGTACAAGTCCCACAACATACATTCTTTTAGTTTTTTTGTTTTTTTATCTCAAAGCTTTGAATTTAAATCGAATCTCGGCCCGAAGCTTCGAATGCCAATTTTTTTTTCGAAGGTCAGCCCTAGCTAGCAGTGTAAAGCCTGGTTAGACTAGCAGTGTAAAGCCTGGTTAGGTCTAAGAGTGTAAAGCCTGGTTAGACTAGCAGTGTAAAGCCTGGTTAGACTAGCAGTGTAAAGCCTGGTTAGACTAGCAGTGTAAAGCCTGGTTAGGTCTAGCAGTGTAAAGCCTGGTTAGGTCTAGCAGTGTAAAGCCTGGTTAGGTCTAGCAGTGTAAAGCCTGGTTAGACTAGCAGTGTAAAGCCTGGTTAGGTCTAGCAGTGTAAAGCCTGGTTAGGTCTAGCAGTGTAAAGCCTGGTTAGGTCTAACAGTGTAAAGCCTGGTTAGGTCTAGCAGTGTAAAGCCTGGTTAGACTAGCAGTGTAAAGCCTGGTTAGGTCTAGCAGTGTAAAGCCTGGTTAGACTAGCAGTGTAAAGCCTGGTTAGGTCTAGCAGTGTAAAGCCTGGTTAGGTCTAGCAGTGTAAAGCCTGGTTAGGTCTAACAGTGTAAAGCCTGGTTAGGTCTAGCAGTGTAAAGCCTGGTTAGACTAGCAGTGTAAAGCCTGGTTAGGTCTAACAGTGTAAAGCCTGGTTAGGTCTAGCAGTGTAAAGCCTGGTTAGACTAGCAGTGTAAGCCTGGTTAGGTCTAGCAGTGTAAAGCCTGGTTAGGTCTAAGAGTGTAAAGCCTGGTTAGGTCTAGCAGTGTAAAGCCTGGTAAGGTCTAGCAGTGTAAAGCCTGGTTAGACTAGCAGTGTAAAGCCTGGTTAGACTAGCAGTGTAAAGCCTGGTTAGGTCTAGCAGTGTAAAGCCTGGTTAGACTAGCAGTGTAAAGCCTGGTTAGGTCTAAGAGTGTAAAGCCTGGTTAGGTCTAGCAGTGTAAAGCCTGGTTAGACTAGCAGTGTAAAGCCTGGTTAGACTAGCAGTGTAAAGCCTGGTTAGACTAGCAGTATAAAGCCTGGTTAGACTAGCAGTGTAAAGCCTGGTTAGGTCTAAGAGTGTAAAGCCTGGTTAGGTCTAGCAGTGTAAAGCCTGGTTAGACTAGCAGTGTAAAGCCTGGTTAGGTCTAGCAGTGTAAAGCCTGGTTAGACTAGCAGTGTAAAGCCTGGTTAGGTCTAGCAGTGTAAAGCCTGGTTAGACTAGCAGTGTAAAGCCTGGTTAGGTCTAGCAGTGTAAAGCCTGGTTAGACTAGCAGTGTAAAGCCTGGTTAGGTCTAGCAGTGTAAAGCCTGGTTAGGTCTAGCAGTGTAAAGCCTGGTTAGACTAGCAGTGTAAAGCCTGGTTAGACTAGCAGTGTAAAGCCTGGTTAGGTCTAGCAGTGTAAAGCCTGGTTAGACTAGCAGTGTAAAGCCTGGTTAGGTCTAAGAGTGTAAAGCCTGGTTAGACTAGCAGTGTAAAGCCTGGTTAGACTAGCAGTGTAAAACCTGGTTAGGTCTAGCAGTGTAAAGCCTGGTTAGTCTAGCAGTGTAAAGCCTGGTTAGGTCTAGCAGTGTAAAACCTGGTTAGGTCTAGCAGTGTAAAGCCTGGTTAGGTCTAGCAGTGTAAAGCCTGGTTAGGTCTAGCAGTGTAAAGCCTGGTTAGACTAGCAGTGTAAAGCCTGGTTAGGTCTAGCAGTGTAAAGCCTGGTTAGGTCTAAGAGTGTAAAGCCTGGTTAGGTCTAGCAGTGTAAAGCCTGGTTAGGTCTAACAGTGTAAAGCCTGGTTAGACTAGCAGTGTAAAGCCTGGTTAGAC
Organism: Notolepis coatsorum; assembly: GCF_963971535.1. Taxonomy (NCBI): domain Eukaryota; kingdom Metazoa; phylum Chordata; class Actinopteri; order Aulopiformes; family Paralepididae; genus Notolepis; species Notolepis coatsorum. The sequence goes on from NC_140174.1 coordinate 42,204,922, forward strand.
TAGCAGTGTAAAGCCTGGTTAGACTAGCAGTGTAAAGCCTGGTTAGACTAGCAGTGTAAAGCCTGGTTAGGTCTAAGAGTGTAAAGCCTGGTTAGACTAGCAGTGTAAAGCCTGGTTAGGTCTAGCAGTGTAAAGCCTGGTTAGACTAGCAGTGTAAAGCCTGGTTAGACTAGCAGTGTAAAGCCTGGTTAGACTAGCAGTGTAAAGCCTGGTTAGACTAGCAGTGTAAATCCTGGTTAGACTAGCAGTGTAAAGCCTGGTTAGTCTAGCAGTGTAAAGCCTGGTTAGACTAGCAGTGTAAAGCCTGGTTAGGTCTAGCAGTGTAAAGCCTGGTTAGACTAGCAGTGTAAAGCCTGGTTAGACTAGCAGTGTAAAGCCTGGTTAGACTAGCAGTGTAAATCCTGGTTAGACTAGCAGTGTAAAGCCTGGTAGGTCTAGCAGTTTAAAGCCTGGTTAGGTCTAGCAGTTTAAAGCCTGGTTAGGTCTAGCAGTGTAAAGCCTGGTTAGGTCTAGCAGTGTAAAGCCTGGTTAGACTAGCAGTGTAAAGCCTGGTTAGGTCTAGCAGTGTAAAGCCTGGTTAGGTCTAGCAGTGTAAAGCCTGGTTAGGTCTAGCAGTGTAAAGCCTGGTTAGACTAGCAGTGTAAAGCCTGGTTAGGTCTAGCAGTGTAAAGCCTGGTTAGACTAGCAGTGTAAAGCCTGGTTAGGTCTAGCAGTGTAAAACCTGGTTAGGTCTAACAGTGTAAAGCCTGGTTAGGTCTAGCAGTGTAAAGCCTGGTTAGACTAGCAGTGTAAAACCTGGTTAGGTCTAGCAGTGTAAAGCCTGGTTAGACTAGCAGTGTAAAGCCTGGTTAGGTCTAGCAGTGTAAAGCCTGGTTAGGTCTAACAGTGTAAAGCCTGGTTAGGACTAGCAGTGTAAAGCCTGGTTAGGTCTAGCAGTGTAAATCCTGGTTAGACTAGCAGTGTAAAGCCTGGTTAGGTCTAGCAGTGTAAAGCCTGGTTAGGTCTAGCAGTGTAAAGCCTGGTTAGGTCTAGCAGTGTAAAGCCTGGTTAGGTCTAGCAGTGTAAAGCCTGGTTAGGTCTAGCAGTGTAAAGCCTGGTTAGGTCTAGCAGTGTAAAGCCTGGTTAGGTCTAGCAGTGTAAAGCCTGGTTATGTCTAGCAGTGTAAAGCCTGGTTAGGTCTAGCAGTGTAAAGCCTGGTTAGGTCTAGCAGTGTAAAGCCTGGTTAGACTAGCAGTGTAAAGCCTGGTTAGGTCTAGCAGTGTAAAGCCTGGTTAGACTAGCAGTGTAAATCCTGGTTAGACTAGCAGTGTAAAGCCTGATTAGACTAGCAGTGTAAAGCCTGGTTAGGTCTAACAGTGTAAAGCCTGGTTAGGTCTAGCAGTGTAAAGCCTGGTTAGGTCTAGCAGTGTAAAGCCTGGTTAGACTAGCAGTGTAAAGCCTGGTTAGGTCTAGCAGTGTAAAGCCTGGTTAGACTAGCAGTGTAAAGCCTGGTTAGGTCTAGCAGTGTAAAGCCTGGTTAGACTAGCAGTGTAAAGCCTGGTTAGGTCTAGCAGTGTAAAGCCTGGTTAGGTCTAGCAGTGTAAAGCCTGGTTAGACTAGCAGTGTAAAGCCTGGTTAGGTCTAGCAGTGTAAAGCCTGGTTAGACTAGCAGTGTAAAGCCTGGTTAGG
>NC_140174.1:42214089-42226589 GCF_963971535.1 Notolepis coatsorum
AGCATTTGCATGAGGCCTCTCACTACACAGGTGCACCGCCCATGTTTGGATTGGCTCTTTTGTTGCCCGGCGAGAGACTCCTCGTCCAGCCTCTAAGTGTATGTTCAGTATTCCCCGAGCCGGACTCTCATTGGTATGGGTGTCAGTGCCGGTGTAACAGAGCTGTGTCACTGTGGCGAACAAGTGGTGCTACAACCATTTTCTTCCCATGGCAGAGTTAGTAGTCTCTTAAAATGGTTCCAGACAGAGCTAACAGCGCAGGTCTGTTTACAAGCGGCTTCTGGCTTCTGCACTTCACCAAAAAACAATGCTGATTTATTTTGCACATAATCTCACACACGCATCTGATCAAAAAACTCTAAATTGTATTGCATTAATGCATTATATTCATTTAGTTTGACAGTGATTGAGAGTGAATACGTTTGAATTTGGCCACCAGTGATGTCATCAGGGATATTGAATCCTTGTGCCATGTTAATTATAGCTCCATGAAACGATTTTGATGAAAAAATAGCAATACCTTGTTTTATAGGGACTGCTACCTTATCATTTCATTGAGCTGTAATTAACACAACACACGGATTCAATATCCCCAATTACATCCCCGGTGGCCATATTCAAACTCATTTACTCTCAATAAAATGGATTATGTGTGTGAGATTATGTGCAAAATAAATCAGCATTGCTTCTTTGGCTAAGTGCCCCTTTAAAGGCTCAATCTTTAATCTGTAAAAAGAGAAGGGTAGCCACTGAATTTGGTAATGGAGAATTTCATTATATTTTTCTTATGTAAAAGAATGTATTTGATTGATTGAGCTCTTGAGCTGACAAGGTCTGATACTATATGACAGCTACACCTGTTACAGCTGTAAGCTTTGTGACAAGTTCATAGTAAAACAGACCTGTATTTTGAGTTAAGTTTATTTGATATGTGCATTACGGTAGCATTAGAATTGTAACATATGTTTATGCACAAAAGACCAGATGCACTGAGTTTAGTGTACGTAGCGAACCTCTAATTTACAATACCTGTCCACAAAAGTTATGATATACTAACATTTTAATGACATCCACAAATACATAGCCTATACACAAATACAGATGCAGATACATACTAAAATGCATGCATCCACAAATACATAGCCTATACACAAATACAGACATGGATACATAATACTAAAATACATCCACAATTAGCCTAGAATACATTATGCAGATACAAAATATGAGTGTGTCTATAGAGGTGTGAGAACAATGTTGTTTCTCTTTAAGCCATACAAAAAAAACATAAATATGAATACATCATATTTAATACATAATATATAAATAACATGAAAAAGCATAATTTAAAAAATTATTGTATTGCATTTATTTTTTATTTTTTTGTAAAAGAATATTGTATTGCATTTTCAATTCAGTTGGTAGACAGTTCCATCATTTTGCTCCTTTAACAGAGAGGGCTGTCTGGCCAAATGTGTTTTTTGCATAGTGCATTGTGACAGTTGCCGTTGGTTATGATGATGATGATGATGATGATGATGATGATGATGATCAGGATGATGATCAGGATGATGATGATGATGAGGATAATGATGATGGGTTAAGAAAATTCCATCTGTAAGTCAACCTCTGTAGGTACATATACTGTATATACGCCACATCTAGATGGTCAAAAATATTCTGAATTAATAATAATAATAATAATTCATTTGATTTATATAGTGCTTCTCAAGGACCCGAAGTCGCTGACAGTAGGCAGAGGAACATAGTAAAACAAAGAAACAAAAAAGGAACATAAGACCACAGGGGAAACAGGGGAAAGCAGCATGAGATAACACAGAAACATAGAGCGACAGGAACAAACATCAGGTTGGAGGGGGGGGGGGGGGGTTGAAGGCTAGGGAGAACAGGTGGGTTTTGAGGCAGGATTTGAAGGTGTGGGGGAGTCTCTGATGGACTGAGGGAGGGAATTCCATAGTCGGGGTGCAGTGCGAGACAAGGCCCGATCACCAACGTTTTTAATGTCGGGACAGTGAGGGAGGCAGTGGAGGAGGACCGGAGGGGGTGGGGCGGTAGGGAAGAAGGAGATCAGTCAGGTAGGGGGGGGGGCAGGCTAACTGGAGCTCTAACTGGTTTCCAATAGACCTCTGAGGTTTAGTCTTGCAGTCCTGGATTAAAACCTCATCTCTCAGACTAACATTAACCTTCAGCGCTGATCTCCCGTGAAAAAACAGATTAGAGTCGTGGACTTTAATCCACTGTTGTTAAACAGGCCCCGGAAGAATTGTTAGGTTGTACTAGGAGAAAATTTGGCAATGATTCCGCAAAGGGAACACAATGGTCCTTTGTAACCCCTTTTTAATCTGAGCCTGTATAGCATTGCTGTCTGAGAACGGTGTTTTTAGAGTTTATGGGACTACAGGCGTAATTGGGCAGCGCTTGAAGGCAGTAACTCACCATGGCTCAGTGATTAGTTTTAAAGACCAATGAGACGACTTGGGGAAATTCAATGGCTGCACGCGGAAGAAAGGAACAACGACGAAGGGCTGTGTGTGGACTAGAGAAAGACAAGCCAGGGTTTCCTTATGACTGACGTAACGGGAAATAAAATAGAAAATAGATTTGATAGAGATATTAGATATTATTATTCGACTTATTTGAGTGGATTTAGTGTCTTAAGACCGTCGTGTGATGCATGGGCTTCGGGGGCTTTAGTCCCGAATGTTTTCTGACCGGCCCTGAATCTTTCTGACAGAGGGGGGAAAATCTATAATGGAATGTAATTAATTGAATTCCCAACCAACCCCAACACTTGCTGCCGCCTGTGTGTGGAGAGACGAACACGCTGGGGACACGCTGCCTCACTGAGCTGCTGCAGCTCATACAAGCCTGGCTGTTCACACCAGAAGTGCTTTTCCTTGCACTGGTCTTAGTTCACACAGTAGGGGTTAGGATCCTCCAGGATCTCTGTGTCCGCATATCTCGAGCCCGGAGCATCCAATTCACAAGCTTACAAAGCTGGGATACACAGGTCGGCTTGTATGATGGTGGCTGATGCCACTTTTTTCCACTAAAGGTAAAATTGCATGGCAGTAGTTTATTTTACCATTAGGTGCAGAAAAAAGGCATTTCCCAGTGTGCCATTTTGGTTCCGACACCTGTCTGCCGTTTACCTATAGAAAAGCTGTGTTTTCCTATTTGGAGCTGTTTGTCCTTTTTACAACATACAATTAGTTCTCCAAGGTGCTGACCCATAAAATATATCCCTTTGATTGACATATTAAAACCTTATTCATTCGTTCAAAAAAACGGATTCATCACTTTATTAAATTAAATTCAATTCAATTCAATTCAATTAAGTGAAATGTAGGTAGTCGTGTTGCATGCAGAACAGCAGGGACCATCCTATAGAGAAGCTGTGTTTTCCTGTTTGAGTCATTGGAACATACAATGAGCTCTCCAAGGTGCTGAAGCATCACATGTAGCCATTTGACTCACAAACCAAAGAACACCATGACCCACTTTTTCTGTGGCTTCAATTATATATCATTGACTTATTAAAACCTTAATAATACAGTTTCAATGTTTTTTATTACATTTCTTACCTGTATAATATATGTCAGACGCCAAAACTATTCCTTTATTAAATGAAGCCCAGATGGTCTTGAGCTTAGCCCCGAACCCACATCTAGCTGTGACACCACAGGGAAATGGTAATCGCGGTTATTCGCCCTAGATCCGACAGCTAGTTCTAAGTTGTATTTTCGGTTATGTAAAGGAATTTCTTCTTGAGGTGAGGTCATGATGTCATGGTGTTATTCTGAACCTACAGTATAACCAACCTTAATCATAGTTGTGGTATTTAGTTCTGAGGTGGAAGAAAGAAAAGAAAAGAGGAGCATGTATACTGTATTTATATGTCTTTTAGCGCTGAATAAACAGGCTCAGCAGGAAGAGCATTGATCCCCAGAACCCTGTCTGAAGCTATTTCTCTGAAGCTACCCTCCCCTCCCACCACGTTCACAGAAGAAAAACAGAACCTTCCCGGCTCACTGTTGATGATGGTTATTTTCAGCATTTGCGATGAGTTTAGAAACAAGGTGCAAAGGATTATCATAATTTAAGTTGTATCCCCCTGTATTGTATATCTCTCTGTATCGCGGCTTTCACTCTCCACAGCCACGCTAGTACAGTATGTAAGGGACTACTTTACAAGCGTGTTTAGTGGCGGACATTATGCATGGGTATTTAAAGTGTGTGTCTGAGGCTCCTCTGCCCTGCGGTGACGGCAGTGTGATGTCAGCTTATTAGGCCCGGCCCGGCCTCCATCGTCCTTGAGGGCAGATTGCTGTTAGCATGCTAATACCTCCACCTGTTTCTGCCACATTATCGGCACAAGGGCAGAGACGAGGGAGCAACACATCCGTGCACACACTGACGCCAGCACACATGCGCTCGTGAGAACACACACACACAGAGACACAGATACACACACACACACAGACACACACACACACACACACACACACTCATGCTGTCCCAGTATTGACTCTGCATGCTCTTCATCTTCCCTGCTCCGCTCTTCATCTCTACATGTTCTCAGCTAATTTACATCACATCACTATTACTGCCAGTCAATGTGTGTGTATGTGAGGGAGAGAGAGAGCGAGAGAGAGAGTGTGCATGTGTGCGTGTGTGTCCATCTATGCGTGCCTGTGAGCGTGCCTGTGAGCGTGCCTGTGTGTGTGTGTGTGTGTGTGTGTTGCATGCTGTCTGTTGGGGGTCTCTGGGGAGAGGACACATCACTGAGGTAAGTTCAGGGCGAACAGACGGCTCCTGAATCCAAACCTCACAGGTAGGACTGTCCGCTTCCGCCCACCACCCCGTCCACCCTCTGTGTCTACTACAAGTGTGTGTGTGTGTGTGTGTGTGTGTGTGTGTGTGTGTGTGTGTGTGTGTGTGTGTGTGTGTGTGTGTGTGTGTGTGTGTGTGTGTGTGTGTGTGTGTGTGTGTGTGTGTGTGTGTGTGTGTGTGTGTGTGTGTGTGTGTGTGTGTGTGTGTGTGTGTGTGTGTGTGTGTGTGTGTGTGTGTGTGTGTGTGTGTGTGTGTGTGTGTGTGTGTGTGTGCATTAGGGACACCGCGGTGGGAGATTTTCCGACCTCACGACAACACCATTGTTAGCGGTTACACCAGACATTTTCTAAGGGATGTGTGTTGCGTTGAATACGTTTTAACCACATCTATTTAAAATAATTAAAATAAAATAAAATAAAATAGTAACGTTATGCCTAATGACCATAAGAGACATTTGACATTAGGCTAAATGGAGAAGCATCAGCAATACAACAGTACAACCAAGGAAACCGGAGTAATTTCAACAAACTCACAGTGCAGACATATCATCCAAGATACTTGAGATGGTTTCCTTCGGTAGTATCATCGTTTTACAACGTGAACTGTGCAGAATAGATGATCCCAAATTGTTATGTTAACGTTACAGTTGGGCAGGCTGCACTAGTTAGCTAGCACTAGTTTGAATATGGATCATTGTAGTTGTTGACAGAGTCACCTGGGGAACAACAATAACTTGGTCATGACGACAAGGTCCTCTCTTTAGCCTTTGGCGTGGTTTATTATTTCACATAGCTTATGCACCATGAGACATTCTCTCTGTGAGAGGCGACGGAGGAAGAGACAGAGGGGGAGGGAACATTCCCTTAAATACCCTCTTACCTGACGTCAGCTACAATAGCTACGTCTCCTTGCGCCTATAGCGCCCTCTTGTGGAACAGTTAAGCAGTTACATGCAATCATATATAACACATAAACTCAACAGTAGTCGACTGACACCTGCTCTTTGCTAAATCAACAGACGACAGTGTCCCTCTGCTGTATCTTGTCATATATTTACATTTACATTTAGTAATTTAGCTGACGATCCAAAGCGACTTACAAGTTCTGTACGACAAGTCATCAGGAAGGGCACAACTCTATCAGCTGAGTAACAATGTTCATCAAAGTGTTGAGTGCTACAGTGTAGGTTAGTTTATTAGGACAAGTGCATGACAGTAAGGTTAGTTAGGGTTAGATAAAAAAAATAAAAAAAGGTATTATTATTTTCATTTCAGATAATGGTTAAACAGCCATTATTTTAACAGAATTATATTAATTGAGTTAAACAGCAGACCAAGGCCTGCATCCAAACGGCAGACCATCGCATCCAAACGGCGATGAGGAGTAGTAGCAGATAGCATGTTTCTAACAGCAAAGCTAGTAACTACAGAGGAGTAGTAGCAGTTACAGTAGCATATCGCTAACAGCAAAGCTAGTAGCTACAGAGGAGTAGTAGGTACAGTAGCATGTTGCTAACAGCAAAGCTAGTAGCTACAAAGGAGTAGCAGTTAGCATGTTGCTAACAACAAAGCTAGTAGCTACAGAGGAGTAGTAGCAGTTAGCATGTTGCTAACAACAAAGCTAGTAGCTACAGAGGAGTAGTAGCAGTTAGCATGTTGCTAACAACAAAGCTAGTACTGTAGCTACAGAGGAGTAGTAGCAGTTAGCATGTTGCTAACAACAAAGCTAGTACTGTAGCTACAGAGGAGTAGTAGCAGTTACAGTAGCATGCTGCTAACAGCAAAGCTAGTAGCTACAGAGGAGTAGTAGCAGTTACAGTAGCATGTTGCTAACAGCAAAGCTAGTACTGTAGCTACAGAGGGGGTGTGCACTGAGAATGAGAGGCCAGCTGTGTTGGCAACAGCAGTGGGGGCGGTGGGCAAGTAATGTAATTGTGTTATGGGGGGTGTTTCTAGAACCCAAGAGCAGAACACAGGGACGGGAGAATGGAGCGGTTTAGAATGTTTAATTAAGCAGGAGGGATTAAAAGGTCCAATGGTCAGGAGAGGGGCTGGAGATGGGGAACAAGGAGTGTAGGAGAGACAGGCCGATGGCGTGGTGAGGTCCAGGGGGATGCAGGCTCTTATCCTGGTTTGGTAATGAGGTGATAGCTGGCAGGGGTGTAGACAGGCACAGGTGAGTAATCAAATCAAAATCAAATCAAATGTATTTGTAAGGCCCGACAACACATGTTAATGTCCCCATGGGCCGGACACGTATTCTTTAAACAAGTCAAGAAGAAACCTCACAATAAATCAAGAACAAAACCCAAAATAAATGTAAAATAAATAAATAAATGCAACACTCCCAGACATACCCCAGCGAAGGTAAGGAAAAACTCACTAAAAGCCTAGCAATAGGAAAAATGCACCACAGGCAATGTGGAGGAAGGAGAGAAACCTTAGAAGGGCCGTTCAAAGGGGGATCCCCTCTACTTGGATGTCGGTGATAATATAATGTTGCTATGGATGATCGATGGGTGGAGAATAAAACAGGTGAAATAGTTGGTATGTATGTACACGTGTAATAAAACACAAATATGTACATGCAATAGCAACTGGGGTACATAAGAAAATGTTTGAAAGATTAATTAAGCATTACATCACACGCAGGAGTGGTTTGTGACCAATAAACCATGCCTAGGGGTGGTTGTTAGGCCCGAGGCGCAGCCGAGGGTCGTTAGACCCCCCTAGGCATGGTTTATTGGTCACAAATCACGACTGCACGTGGTGTAAAGCTTTTATACAACTGCCAGATTCATCCAACCTTATTTCTATACAATAAACACACATTAATCGAAGATTTATTGAAAAAACCATCCGCCAGAAAAAGTAGTTCCCACAACTCCATGTGGAAGCAGCTTGAAGTGCATCCAACCAAACTAACACATCCAACTGTGTATTATTGGAATGATTGAGAGAAGTTGCCTCATGTGGAAGCAGCTTGAAGTGCATCCAACCAACTAACACATCCAACTGTGTATTATTGGAATGATTGATTGAAAATTTATTAAAACGTTTTCTTTGCCCTATAGGAAAAAAACGTTTTCTTCGCCCTATTTTTTTATTTATTTCTTTTAGCCTAAACTTAACCAGTTGGAAACCAGGGGTACAGTAATAAAATTAGCAATCAACCAATCAATCAATTCAATAGACCATGCTCACTTAAAACAGCGCTGCTTCTCTCTCAGTCTGACTCCCCCGCTGTTGCAGACAGGAGTGTGTGTGTGTGTGTGTGCGTGTGTGTGTGTGTGTGTGTGTGTGTGTGTGTGTGTCACAGTGTGTGTGTGCGTGTGTGTGTGTGTGTGTGTATGTGTGTGTGTGTGTGTGTGTGTGTGTGTGTGTGTATGTGTGTGTTTGTGGGTACGCCAGCGTCGGACAGTGTGAGAGAGAACGCTGCAGTCGGAAAGTAGGAAGGAAGAAATTTAAATCAATCAATTAATCTATCAATCAATCCGCGATTTTTCTTTTGTTCTAGATTGAGTCAAGACCCATCAATTACATCATCCAACATTGTTTAAAATACTAACACATTCCCCTTGACAGAATCGCTTCATATTTAGTCGTTATGGTGCTTTCAACATAACCATTTGTTCTCCGCGATCCTGTTTTCTCCCGGAGTGAGCCGGGGAGGGTTATGTGATTTGGTTGTGGGCGGGTCCTGAGCCCAGGACCGTGGATTGTTACCAATAAAGACGTGTGAATGGCCAATCAGAATCGAGAAATTTGCATGCCGTTGTATAAAATAGAATAGAGCAGCAACAACTAAATAAAAAGCATAGGGAATCGAGCACTAGACTAGTATGAAAATAGGATAACGGCTAAATGTTGAGGCTCGGAGCTCGGAGTAAGATGATGGTGAGACAGGAACAGGAAGGAGACCATGTATGGGCATGGGGACTTGCTGACAGACAGGGGAGAGAAAAGCCCTGGCTGTGGCTGTAACAAATTGGTGTCCAAACACCACCGACTATGGTGTTCAGTTGGTTTTAAAGTTTTTTTTTAAAGTTAAAGTTTAGTTCAGAGACATAAAGACAATAAATAAACATGTAGATAAACTAAACGGTCAAAAAGCCCAAAGCAGGGCCTGTATCAAGCATCTGAACGTAGCAGTACTGATCTGAGACCAGTCATGGTGAGATGTATATAAAAGTGTCATGAGCAGTCTGATCCTAGATCAGTACTCCTATTCTTAGAAGTTTGATACATACTAGCCCTGGTTTGCTTGGCGAGCCTCCAATTAGGAGAGGAGAGAATAACAAAAATGTAGAGTAATAATTTAATTAACATTAAATACAATATTGACATAACTAAGAGATTATCTGGTAAATAAATCTTTGCATAGGTATTTCAGCTACAATACGAAGCTGACTCTGGCATTGGCATGATGTAAGTGTTGCCAGAGAGCTGATTACAGGAGTCTAATAAAAGAGTACAAAGCACAAGACATGTAAATCCAGTTTAATTAACAGTGTTGATCCAGCAACACAAGGAATAACTATGGCATCTGTGTATTTTATCTTTGTTTACTCAGGGATAATCAAGAGATTAAATGAGCAGGTGCCATTTTCACTACGCATCATACTGGTTAATAAGGATTTAATATTTATTTAGACTCAAACTTTTTTGCTCTCATAGCTTTAGAAAAAAAAGAAAACATAAATAAAGATGAGGATATCGCAGTAGACATCGTATTGGTTGGTAAGATTTCTTTTTTTAAGACTTGTACATTTATGCTCTGACAGCTTTTTTCAAAGCATAAAGAATAATAATAATAATAAGTGCTTTTTGTGATACTCAAATACATTTGACAAAGAACAGGAAACAAGTAAAATCAGAACAAAGGAACAAATGTGGGAAAAAAATGTAAATACACAATAATGGAAAACAAAGTAGAAATACTAAAAGAAAATACAAAATGTGATCAGAGATTAAAAGCAGATTTGAGGAGGTGAGGTTTGAAAGCGTTTTTGAAGGAAGGGGGCGAGACGGGAGCTCCTGATGCTGGTAGGTGGAGAGTTCCAGAGGGTGGGGGGGGGGGGGGCAGCAGAGGAAAAGGTTCAGTGCTTGGTCCTTGTGGGGGTAAGGAGGTTGGCGTCTGCTGTGTGTGTAGGGTATGTGGGAGGAGTGAGGAGAGGTAGGAGGAGTGATGAGAGGCAGGAGGAGTGAGGAGAGGTAGGAGGAGTGAGGAGAGGTAGGAGGAGTGAGGAGAGGTAGGAGGAGTGAGGAGAGGTAGGAGTGAGCAGAGGTAGGAGTGAGGGGAGGTAGGAGGAGTGAGGAGTGGTAGGAGTGAGGAGAGGTAGGAGGAGTGAGGAGAGGTAGGAGTGAGGAGAGGTAGGAGTGAGGGGAGGTAGGAGGAGTGAGGAGAGGTAGGAGGAGTGAGGAGAGGTAGGAGGAGTGAGGAGAGGTAGGAGGAGTGAGGAGAGGTAGGAGTGAGCAGAGGTAGGAGTGAGGGGAGGTAGGAGGAGTGAGGAGTGGTAGGAGTGAGGAGAGGCAGGAGGAGTGAGGAGAGGTAGGAGTGAGCAGAGGTAGGAGTGAGGGGAGGTAGGAGGAGTGAGGAGAGGCAGGAGGAGTGAGGAGAGGTAGGAGTGAGGGGAGGTAGGAGGAGTGAGGAGAGGTAGGAGTGATGAGAGACAGGATGAGTGAGGAGAGGTAGGAGTGATGAGAGGCAGGAGGAGTGAGGAGAGGTAGGAGGAGTGAGGAGAGGTAGGAGGAGTGAGGAGAGGTAGGAGTGAGCAGAGGTAGGAGTGAGGGGAGGTAGGAGGAGTGAGGAGAGGTAGGAGTGAGGAGAGGCAGGAGGAGTGAGGAGAGGTAGGAGTGAGCAGAGGTAGGAGTGAGGGGAGGTAGGATGAGTGAGGAGAGGTAGGAGTGAGGAGAGGTAGGAGTGAGCAGAGGTAGGAGTGAGGGGAGGTAGGAGGAGTGAGGAGAGGTAGGAGTGATGAGAGGCAGGAGGAGTGAGGAGAGGTAGGAGGAGTGAGGAGAGGTAGGAGGAGTGAGGAGAGGTAGGAGGAGTGAGGAGAGGTAGGAGTGAGCAGAGGTAGGAGTGAGGGGAGGTAGGAGGAGTGAGGAGTGGTAGGAGTGAGGAGAGGTAGGAGGAGTGAGGAGAGGTAGGAGTGAGGAGAGGTAGGAGTGAGGGGAGGTAGGAGGAGTGAGGAGAGGTAGGAGGAGTGAGGAGAGGTAGGAGGAGTGAGGAGAGGTAGGAGGAGTGAGGAGAGGTAGGAGTGAGCAGAGGTAGGAGTGAGGGGAGGTAGGAGGAGTGAGGAGTGGTAGGAGTGAGGAGAGGCAGGAGGAGTGAGGAGAGGTAGGAGTGAGCAGAGGTAGGAGTGAGGGGAGGTAGGAAGAGTGAGGAGAGGTAGGAGTGATGAGAGGCAGGAGGAGTGAGGAGAGGTAGGAGTGATGAGAGGCAGGAGGAGTGAGGAGAGGTAGGAGGAGTGAGGAGAGGTAGGAGGAGTGAGGAGAGGTAGGAGTGAGCAGAGGTAGGAGTGAGGGGAGGTAGGAGGAGTGAGGAGAGGTAGGAGTGAGGAGAGGCAGGAGGAGTGAGGAGAGGTAGGAGTGAGCAGAGGTAGGAGTGAGGGGAGGTAGGAGGAGTGAGGAGAGGTAGGAGTGAGGAGAGGCAGGAGGAGTGAGGAGAGGTAGGAGTGAGGAGAGGTAGGAGTGAGGGGAGGTAGGAGGAGTGAGGAGAGGTAGGAGTGAGGAGAGGTAGGAGTGAGGAGAGGCAGGAGGAGTGAGGAGAGGTAGGAGTGAGGAGAGGCAGGAGGAGTGAGGAGAGGTAGGAGTGAGGAGAGGCAGGAGGCTTTGTGTGAGTTTGTTGTTCACCGGGAGCCGATGGAGATTGTGAAGGACAGGGGTGACGTGGTCTCTGGGTAAATCAGGCGTGCAGCAGAGTTCTGGACATGTTGCAGTTTGTAGAGGGGACGACATAAAGCAGGCTGCTGCTGCAATCTGTGATGAAGTGAACAAGGCTTTCAGCAGTGGACGTAGATAGGGAGGGGCGGAGACATGCTGTGTTTCTGAGGTGGAAAAACTGCAGTTCTTACTATATGGTTGATGTGGGGTCCAAAAGAGAGGGTGGAATAAAAAATGACACAGGGACTGCGGATGTTAGATTGGGGAGGGGGGCGAAACCGCCGATGCAGAGGGAGAAGCTGTGGGTGTGTTCGGTGAGGGATTTCACGCCGATCATAATGACCGCAGATTTATGACAGTCGAGTTTGAGGAAGTTGATTTGCGTCCAGGTTTTTATGTCCAAAAGGCAGTTTGTGAGGATAAATAACGATGACGAGCGGAGTTCTAGACATTTCATCGGTTAATAAGATGATGTTGTTGTTTTACAGACGTGTGCATTTTTCGCTCTTCCTCTTCATAATTCAAGATGAAGAGTTATTGATGTGAACAGCGGAGAGACTATTCCAGCCAAGTGGTCCTTGGTAACCGATTGAAAAACCCTGGTTTAAAAAGAAAAGTAATGTATTGTCCTTCTTGGAGACACAAACTAGTGAAAAAGATAATTTAGAATCGAACAACAACCACACCATAAGCATAGTTCTGGACACACACACACACACATGTCTAAATGTGGTATACATGTAATTATGAGTGTGTCAATAT
>NC_140174.1:42231589-42249804 GCF_963971535.1 Notolepis coatsorum
AGGGAGCGAGGAGGGGGGAGGGGGGAGGAGGGAGATAAAGCGAGGCTTCTTCTCGGCTGTGATGTGGAGCGTCTTGTCTGTATCTCCAAAGAACCAGCGGTGCTCCAGTCTGCCCTTCCAGTCCACTCCTTCTCTCAGGGCCATCAGGGCTGATTAACCCCCCCCCCCAACCCCTCAACCCCTTCATAAAACACTGCTTCCATTCTTTCCAGAAACTAGACCCACACACACACATCACTAATCACTTAGAGGAGGGGAACACGCACCGATTGTGGAGGGAAGAAAGGAACGACGGAGCCAAATTGGATTTTCATAAGTATATCGAGCAGCAAAAGGAGGAGAGGGGAAATGGATTTTTTGAAAAGTATTGAGGAGCAATAATCTGGATGGAAAATGTGCTTAAAGCCAAGTAGCAGATTTTGCCCTTTTCTCTCTCTTTCTCTCTTTCTCTTTCTCTCTTTCTCTCTTTCTCTCTTTCTCTCTTTCTCTCTCTCTCTCTCTCTCTCTCTCTCTCTCTCTCTCTCTCTCTCTCTCTCTCTCTCTCTCTCTCTCTCTCTCTCTCTCTCTCTCTCTCTGGCCTGAGAATAGAGAGTAAAGAGAAGTCTATAAATAAATCATTCACATCAGAATTGGGGTTGAGGATGGATTCTGTGGGATCAGTAATTGGCACAGGGTTCAGTTTGTTTGCATTTAGTTTTTGGGGCGTATGTGTGATTGTGTGTGTGTGTGTGTGTGTGTGTGTGTGTGTGTGTGTGTGTGTGTGTGTGTGTGTGTGTGTGTGTGTGTGTGTGTGTGTGTGTGTGTGTGTGTGTGTGTGTGTGTGTGTGTGTGTGTGTGTGTGTGTGTGTGTGTGTGTGTGTGTGTGTGTGTGTGTGTGTGTGTTTATCTGTGTCTGTGTGTATGTGTGTGTGCAGTAGTGTTGCACGGTATACAGATACTATAAAGGTATCGCAATACCCTGCTGTTAAAAACATACAGTACAATACCTAATTGTAATAGTACTTAAAGAATGAAAACAGTGTTTTAATAACCATAATTTCCTTGCAGGGCAGTGAGTGTGTGTTTGTGTGTGTGTGCATAGTGGCCATATACAATCTATTTGAAATGCTCAGGCTAAATGGAGAAGCATCAGTAATACAGTGCAATCTCCGCTACTGAACTTGTCAGTCATTTCCACAAACTTAGCGTCCATCGCTTTCCAATGTGTGGCTGTCCTCAGCTGCAGATATTCCCAACGTTAGCGCTACATACGTCGACAGGGAGGTAGAGCAGTCGTCTGGTAATCCGGAGGTTCCCAGTTCGATTCCCACTCCTCCCAGGGCAGCATGACGAAGTGTCCTTGAGCAAGACACTTAACCCCTAATTGCTCCCGATGAGCAGGTTGGCACCTTGCATGTTCGCCTCCGCCGTCTGTGTGTGAATGTGTTAGTGCAGGGAACAAAATAAGCACCCGCCAAGCACCAATGGCGTGTAGATTTACTCTTTGGCTGGTAAATTACGGAGGCTACTCGCCACCCTGGCGTGTACAAAAATTGGGAGCCAACTTTCTGAATTTTCATAAAAGAAATTGCTTCTGTGTCAGCAGTCGCTTCATACGTGACGTGTCAGTGTGTCCGTTCGTAGCATGAGAGGAGTGCACCGCTTACTTCAAATTGTATGCAGTGATGAACGGTCTTTCCCAGTGGAACACAAGTTACTTAACGTTACACAGGTCGAGCTATGCATGCTTAGCTTGCTAACGTTAGATAGCAGTGTTTATAAGGAGTCGTCTGCCAACAAATATGTTGTTTCAACAAATGTATTCACAAAATTGATTACCATCCAAACGTTATTGAAGACTCCTGTGACCAGTAAGTAGGTACTACATACGTCTCAACTTTTATTAACTATTATTGCGCAAATGTTCTACGTTATATGCATAAATGTCCGCTTTGTGTCTAAAGTCAAGACTCGACAGTATGTGTGCACACTGCAACATAGCTGCAGTCGCTTGTTCACAAACAATCTCAACATTTGTATCCTAGACATTTTAAACAAGTCAAAGGAAGACAAATATTAGCTAGCTTAACTAGCGTTAGCGCAAAAGCACAGAACCGGACGACTGTTCTGCTAGCTAGCGATAACAACAATAACACTTCCGGTCGGGGGGTTTCAAAATAAAAGAGCGAAGTCTAAAACACAGACACTTTTTTTTAAATGAAAATGAAAAAGATTAATGTTATTGTTTTTAATAGTGTTTTTGAGAAAGAGTATTTGAATACTCGTTCGGAAACACCAAGGAGTATTCAAAGCCTGTAAAATGGTATTCGGGACAGCCATACCCTAAATATATGTTTTAATACATTATCTGCATTTTAAACTATTAACGCTGACTCATTCCTTCAGTCCACTCAAAAGTATGCTAATATTCCATATGTTGTTTATGATATTAATTAATTAATTAATGAGAGTATTATATAGTAATTTGGCTGGTAGTTTTTTAAATCTACCAGCCACCTTGGCTGGTAAGCCAAAAAGTAAATTTTGTACCCTGTGTTAGTGGATGGGTAAAATATGAGGAACAAACTGTGAAGCACTTTGGATAAAAGCACTATATAAATGCAGCCATTTACCATTTACAGCTGGCAGGCTGCTCTAACGGTAGAGCACTGTCGTAGTGGAGAGTGACATAGCGGGTGAGAGTTGTGAGTAAATGAGAGAGCCAGCTGAGAAGGAGGCGTTCAAGAACAACAGCGTTTTAGGATGAGCAATTCAAAATATAGTATAGCTACAGCTGTTTAACATTACATTTAACTGCGGGTTTCATCGAAACGGTTGAACTGAACTGAATAGTATTTTCGATGCAGAAACATTTAAACGTACAGTATGTCATTTTCTGTCCTCCTGTCTCTCACTCAAAACGATAACGAAAGAGAGTTTGATGACATTGTGGAGGAGCGTGGGATCATGAAAGTTGTCGTCTCCTCTGCACTTTTCTTAGCTTTTAGCTCGATTAAGAAATTGGCCTGACATGGTTTCAGCTACTGCCAGACTGGGGCACACCACCCCAGTATTTAGCACAATTAAAAGCACAATTAAATTCAATAAGTAAATGGAAAATGCTAAAACCATTAGTGTTATAGTTAAATAAAAACACAGATTTGGGTGGTCTAACCTAGTCTGCTAGTAGTAGGTATGCTTTCTAACCAAGTAGGGTACATTTGATAGATATGGTAGTTTATAGAAAATAATTTTAGTGATTCAATGAAAAATAAAATGGTAGCTATACTCCAGCTAAAAGGGAGCTGTCAATCAAACGGGATCCAATCAGCCGATCACCCACGCTACGGGTGGGTTAGGAAGGGGGGTAAAGGGGATATGATGCCACTGACCAAATGTAACGCAACATTATCTGATTGAAATGATGGACTTATCTTGGATTTAACATGGTTCAAAACAATTGGGATAACGTAAGTAAGTAAGTAAGTAAGTAAGTAAGTAAGTAAGTAAGTAAGTAAGTAAGTAAGTAAGTAAGTAAGTAAGTAAGTAAATAAGTAAGTAAGTAAGTAAGTAAGTAAGTAAGTAAGTAAGTAAGTAAGTAAGTAAGTAAGTAAGTAAGTAAGTAAGTACACAACTCCACAAAATATATACATACAACATAGGCCTAGTTTTTAGACGTGCGCGAACACCTGCACATTATGCACAGAAAGACAGACACGTACACATGTGAGCACGCACACACACACGCACGCACACACACACACTTAATCACACATGCACAGACACAATAACCTTTGCGAAGTGCCCTCTGAGTAGGTGAGCGAGTAGCACAGTGTAAATATGCATGAGGCTGCCTGCACATATTCCTCATGGTCAGTGGATGAGAGCAGGAGAGAGAGAGGTGAGTGTGTGTCTATGTCTGTTTGTATGTGTATGCGTGCATGTGTTTGAGAGTGTATGCAAGAGTGTGTGTGTGTGTGGTGTGTGTACAGTACTGTACATGTGTGTACTTGTGTATGTGTGTGTACATGTACATGTGTGTGTGTGTGTGTGTGTGTGTGTGTGTGTGTGTGTGTGTGTGTGTGTGTGTGTGTGTGTGTGTGTGTGTGTGTGTGTGTATTAAGAGGGGAGGTGGATTGTGACTCATCAGTTGTGACTCATAAAGCGTCGGCTATCAGAGCAGTTCATTTTAACGCACACACACTTTGTCTTTTGGCAAAAACAGCCAGATGGACACACACCCACACACACACACACACACACACACACACACACACACACACACACACACACACCACACACATACACACATGCAGAGTTCACACATTTTCATACAAATACTTTTAATTTCTATTTCACCCACTCTCTTCCACCTTCTTCCATTCTCTCTCTCTCTCTCTCTCTCTCTCTCTCTCTCTCTTGGACACTGATACTATCACACACACATACACACACACACACACACACACACACACACACACACACACACACACACACACACACACACACACACACACACACACACACACACACACACACACACACACACACACACACACACACACATACACATACATACACACACACAGCATGGCCCAGCTCCTCGCTGACATTACCATATGTGAGGTTGAGTGCGCAGGCTAGCAGACGCCAAGGCTAGAGAGAAGCAGTCGGCAGCATCATCAAGAGAGTGCAGTGTATTTCCCTGCCTCTCACTCACAACAACAACAAAAACATAGATACCCAGCTGAAGATTATATATCAAGTCTTACTGTAACATCTGCTTTTCAAAAAGAAAACAAGTGAAAACGAATCCACCTGTGTGTGAGAGGATTCCAGCTGGACATGTTTAAAGAAGTGAACATATGAAATAAAGCTGATTCTTCTGTTTCAAGATCCTTTTTGTCATTTTGGGGTCGGCTGGTGGGGGGGGGAGGGGGGGGGGGGGTCCATTAATATTTTAAGAAGATACGATTTTAAGACTCAATACGGTATCAACTCACTTGTTAATTAAGATGGAGATTTACCCTGCTCCACTCCACTCCGCGTCTACATCATACCCACACTACTCCCACTAGCACCAACAGCAGCGTATCCCACACACTGCTCATTAATGCTTAACATCCTTTTGTAAATGAAACTTGTGTTACTGCGTGCATGCCTTTTTTCCAGACTCGTATAATGAGCTGGTTTAGCACAGGGGAAATTTGCATGATTTAGAAAGTAACCGTTTACAGGTTTTTTTTTGTACGTTAACAGTTCTGCCCCACTGGCAGATGTACACGCTTTACCTGTAGTCGTACACAATTAACGTCAAGATGGTAAATAATTCTGTATGCTTTTTTACAGTCATCACACATTTCATTTAAAACGTTCTCATTATAAATGTCAGGGCTGTACATTAATGGGCTGTCAGGGCTGTACTATATAGAATTTATATAAATTCTATCAAAACTATATCAAAGCGATCAACATCTGGTACTATTTTTCAGTAACTAGCACAACACTGGGTACTACACCATCTAAAAACAACCACAAGTAGTGCAGTCCATCACTTAAACGGGTATGTGACTGGACATGTGAAAGGACACAAAATCCTAACCTAACAAGAAACATGTTTTCTTTAGGGACATAACAAGTCAAGTCAAGTCAAGAGATTTATTTGTCACGGCATACAAGTATACAATGAAATGCAACTGTATACAAGACTTCGTTTGGCTTGTTTCTTAACTTTGATTTACGGTAAACACCTAATTCTGTATTATTTTCAAATAGTCATTCAATTATAAAAAATGTATTATGCAACTTTCGTTTTGTCTTAATACTTAATACATATTTTCCCTGGTTTTTACCAGCACATTGTGAGGGTTCGGCGTGGGAATAGGAGAGGCAGGTAACACGAGCAGAGAGAGAAGAGACTGAGACGACGGGATGAAGTGAACAGGCTTTTACTATACAGTTGCGACAAGGATACACGTTGCAAACGGTAGCAAAATAAAAGCGAACTGTAAAACCCGAAAACAAACAATACACAGCAGAGCTGGCAAAAATGGACAAAGGAAGGGAACGGACTCACGGGGAATACTGGTGACAAGGTGAGTACGACCGAACACAACTGTGGTAAACAAATCAATGGCACGACAATGAATGTGAGGAACGGGCAGTTCTATATACTGCCCGTGATTACTAATAAGTGCCAGCTGGTATAAGGTCAGGCATGACCAAGGCTGGAGAACACAAGGCATAGTAAAACAAAACTCACATCATAAATAAAGCATGTGTAAAGGAATATCTAAAAGGAAAACATATGTAAAAGAACAACCCTTAAAGGAAACATATGAAAAGATGTTAACACTATTAAAAACATGTGTAAAGGGATGAGCCTTAAAGGAAACACATGTAAAGTATTAACACTTACAGAAAACATATGTAAAAGAGATGAACCTTTAAAGGAAACATATGAAAAGATAAAACCTTTTAAACACAAGCTAAAACACACCACACAACATGAACAGAGGAAACACAGCATTAAAGATATCCAGAAGACCTAGGACTAAAGGCCTGATAAGGTCCAATATCTGGAGCTGCTGCGTTTGGCCACCAGAGGGCGGCAGAAAACCACTGTTCATATTGTTCGGACAGGATCCCTGGCCGGAACCATGACACAGATTGAGAGGGGACCCTATGAACTGTTACACCGCTGAATGGCATGCTGGGTACAGCTCGCTAGCCGGAGATGTTACACTTTGTTTCACACACACATTTCAAGCATCAGTGATGTAACTTTCATTATGAATGCTTTTGTTTCCTGGAATAACATTACTACACGCGTCCCAGATAGATAGCTAGCTTGCTCAACTCGCTGAGGAAAAGAATTGATCTCTAGGAATTGTGGGATTTGGTGTTGGATGTACAGTACAGTATGGACTCTACAAGGATGGGGACATTGTTTTTATTTGTACAATAGACTACAACTACCTAGTAGAATAGCAAGGCGCATTGATTCACTTCACACGCATTTTCTTTCTACGCACGGGTGCTACTTCAGTAAATTCATTCACCGCACAGGCAGATTATTTCATAGCATATATGTTGCACTGTACAGCCCTGAATGTATTTACACACAGGGGAAAAAAAGCATATAAACGACATAAAAAGTAATTAAAATACTTTTGAACCCTCCGTAAAAATGCAGAAAAATTAAAAGCCTAAGGGGGTTTACAAAAAAAGAGGACATTTAAAGTGATATATATTTAGAGGAAGGGGTAGGAAATGATAAAGGAAGGGGAAAGGCAGAGGAAAAAAAGGAATAGGGAAAATCCTCTCTAGGGACTCACCAAATACTGCTTTTTCATCATCCATAACGAGTACTAAACTTTCTTAGTATCGGCTGATCCAGAGCACCGATCCCGTCCCATTCGCTTTCAGTGAACAATAGATGGACTCAGACCATTAGCTTGGGGTCATGTAACAAAAGACTGGTGAGATACACGTATAATCCGTTTTTTCTCCATTAGACAGATCCACCATCTCCCTGTGTGTGTGGAGAAAAGGCAGAGAGTGGCTTTGCTTTAATTCCAGACATGTTAGGAAGCCTCTTAGTATGGGGGTTTTACTGCCAGGGAAATACTCTGATACGGATATACCCTGTAGGCAGAGAGCACAGTGGTTTAGCGCCGCTGCCTCACAGCGAGAACGCCCTGGGTTCAAACCCCACCGGGGGAGCCTTCCTGTGTGGAGCTTGCATGTTCTCCCTGTGTTTGTGTGGGTTTCCTCAGGGTACTCCGGTTTCCTCCCACACCGTAAAAAAGACATGCACGCTAGGTACATACTCCTCCCGCTGCCCTTGACCAAGGTACCGGTAGTGGGTCGCTGTGCGCCTGTCTGCGTCTGCCTGCCCCACTGCTCCCGAGTGCGCAGGACGGCTCCAATGCAGAGGAATCATTTCCCCACAAGGATTAATATAGTATAACTGAACTTAAAGGGGCACTTCGTCAAAATATAATGCTGATTTATTTTGCACGTACACTCATACACATCCAAAAACTCTAAGCGGTTTTGCGCACGTTCATTTAGTTTGGCAATTATTAGTAATGATAAAAGTAAATTAGTTTGAATATGGCCACCAGTGATGTCACCGTGTTGTGTTAATCATAGTTGGAAAAATAGCAATACCTTGTCTTTGACTACTACCTTATCATTCCATTGAGCTGTAATTAACACAACACAAGGATTCAATGTCCCCGATGACATCACTGGTGGCCATATTCAAACTCATTTACTCTCAGTAACTGTCAAACTAAATCAATGTGTGCAAAACTGTTTAGATGTATGTGAGATTATGTGCAAAAATAAATCAGCATTGTTTTTTTTTGGCAAAGTGCCCCATTAACTCAGTGTGCTATCTGCCTAATATCCGATACCAGTATAAGTAAGGATGCATTTTACAGCACCGTTGTGTCAAATCTTCAAATCAGACTATCTGCAATTGATGAATTTCAACACACATCGGTCGATAAGATCAGCGCCTAGTTGTCACCAAATTGTTGCGCCTAGTTGTCACCAAGTTGAGACACTACGTCCAAAACAGCAGCGGTAATAGAGTATGTAAAACAGACCCACTCTATTCTTTAGCCACAGAGGGTAATACGAACAGACACCAGACAGACGCACCACTTACACAGTAGATGAAGTAGAAAGGTTCAGAGAGGAGGAGGCTGGAAAAGAGAGAGAGAGAGAGAGAGAGAGAGAGAGAGAGAGAGAGAGAGAGAGAGAGAGAGAGAGAGAGAGAGAGAGAGAGAGAGAGTGGGTGTGGAGAAGTGATGGTGAGAACAGATATAGGGTGCGATTGAGGAAGTGAGGAAAGGAGGGAGGGACTGAGAAGGTCGGAGACAGAGGAGGAGAGGCGAGGAGCGAGATAAGATGGCAGCGTTCCACTGTAGGGGTGCTAAATCTATCCTTGGGCTCCCGGCTTGACGCAATCCCACATCGCCGAGGATAGGATTCACCCCCGCTGAGGAATGTGCTGGTCCGTGTCCCAATTCACGTTTTACCTATTTTGGCGAATTCCATTGCGTCTGTGTGTTCACTGTGGTGGCCCAGTTGGCGACCCCCCCCCCCTCACACATCCAAATACCCCATTGGGTATTTTCAAGCTCGGTTCTTTTGGCATTTGCCAAAATGAGAACACAAACGCATGCACAAAACACACACAGGCGCATCACACACTCACACATATGCACGCACACACACACACACACACAAAATAGACTACACACAAAACACACTCACACAGGAACACATAGATGCTCATTTGTTTTTCTTGTCTCTCGTAACTGGGACATCTTAAATAGCCACACCATTCATTACCTTTTCTGAAAGGATATTTGTACGTGTTATTTGTTACAGTAACAACCTGCTGTGAGGTGTGTGTTGATACAGTATAAGCACATGTTCATCTTCACACTTTCCAATGTGTGTGTACAGTATGTCTGCCTGGGTGCACGTAATCATGCAGGAGCCTGACTTCTTGCTCATGTGTGTGTGTGTGTGTGTGTGTGTGTGTGTGTGTGTGTGTGTGTGTGTGTGTGTGTGTGTGTGTGTGTGTGTGTGTGTGTGTGTGTGTGTGTGTGTGTGTGTGTGTGTGTGTGTGTGTGTGTGTGTGTGTGTGTGTGTGTGTGTGTGTGTGTGTGTGTGTGTGTGAGTGAGTGAGTGAGTGAGTGAGTGAGTGAGTGAGTGAGTGAGTGAGTGAGTGAGTGAGTGAGTGAGTGAGTGAGTGAGTGAGTGAGTGAGTGAGTGAGTGAGTGAGTGAGTGAGTGAGTGAGTGAGTGAGTGAGTGAGTGAGTGAGTGAGTGAGTGAGTGAGTGAGTGAGTGAGTGAGTGAGTGAGTGAGTGAGAGAGAGAGAGAGAGAGAGAGAGAGAGAGAGAGAGAGAGAGAGTGTGTGCGCAAGTGCATGCATGCGTAAAAGGGATGAAACTGACTCTGATCTTATCCAGCCTAAGACAAATACTGTGTAACCGCTGCCGCTGTCATGGAAACAGGCTGGTTTCCCTGGGTAGCCGAGAGAAGCTATAGCTTCACCAAGCGAGAGAGAGAGAGAGAGAGAGAGAGAGAGAGAGAGAGAGAGAGAGAGAGAGAGAGAGAGATATTTGATTTTAGAAAAAACATTTATTTACATAATTCTCATTACAATGTGTGTGTCAATACAATTAAATAACTAACTACACATTATATCTGGCAACATGTGTCCCCATCACACTTAAAACCACATGAGATCTCACAATAAAAAAATGCTAAAATACAACTGTCCTTCTGCAACACAACAAAAAAACATTGAAGCTCCACCCAAACAAAAAAAAAGTGTCCATACTTCCATTCAACACATATATCTCAGCAAGAACAACATATGAGCAACCCAAGAAGGGTCCCGTCAGTCCATTTGTGTCCGTTTTTATATTCAGCGCATGAACTAGATCCCCTTCATCAGGACCCTCCGTTCCACTGAAATAATCCTGCAACAGGTATTGTCCCCCGATGCTCCGCGCTTCAGTCCAATCGTCCAAACAGACTCTGTTGTGACAGGCTGTCCTCAGCCCCAATAAAGAAGCCACTTCCTCTGCGTGGCGAAAAACTGACCCGGCTACATCCACAACATCTTTCAGTTTCATTGTCCCAACTGATTGCAGACACTGTCCAAGCCCAGGTCTACTCCCTTCCTGAATGTCCAGCCAGGCTCCATACATCAGAGGCTCCATGATCTCCAGAAGGAGTGCACAACAGATTATCCATTTTGTTGAGCTTCTGTAAAAAAAAAATTCTCAGTCTAAAAACTTCCTGGGAAGTGTACCCCCCATTGTTCTTCAACCTCATTTGAGTCCTTGCTGAAAAAATAAACATCTCCATATCTTCAAAAAAATCTCCAACTTTGACATTTTTC
Source organism: Notolepis coatsorum (assembly GCF_963971535.1). NCBI lineage: Eukaryota > Metazoa > Chordata > Actinopteri > Aulopiformes > Paralepididae > Notolepis > Notolepis coatsorum. The sequence goes on from NC_140174.1 coordinate 42,242,506, forward strand.
AAATGTTTTGTTGTGTGCAGGAACTGCTGTATCTGCCTGACTGCATAAAAACAATTTCGTTGTGAATCAGACACTTGAGAAGCATTTGGAAACTCATCTTCCTCAGAATTTGGAACCTCATCCTCGTCCATGCTGGACTGAGAGGAACCTGTGCTTTCTACATCCTCCTGCCTCTCTTTGACCAAACTTGTCACTCCTTCTTTATCCTGAAGACCACTGTTGCCACTTTCCTTTTCCTTTCCAAATAATAAAATTACATCTTCCCCCACCCCTCCATCACTTCCCACCACGTCATCCACTGTCTGACTGTTTACATTGTCCACCACATTCGGATTCTTCCCTATTACTTCACTGTCACTTGTCATATTTTCCTTATCCCTTTTCTTTCTCTGACGCGGTGTTGGGCTTGGGGGGACCAAAAAAACTCCCCGCAGCCTTGCGCTGCCGAGCCCCGTCTCTCACTCCCTCCTCTGTACCTGCACTACCACTGGTTGAGGGGGGAACAGCGGGTTCTGTGGTCCTGCAGCTGGATACTATTGGAACAGCGTCTCTCACCCCTCCTTTCTCTATACCTGCTGCACTGCGCGCAGCTCGGGGCTGAGATTGTGCGCCTCTCCCCTCTTCCCTCACACAATCGCGGAGCAAATGTCCTTCTCCACACTTGAAACACTTTGAGTTTCCAGAGTTCACAAAAACGACGTAGTCAAAATCATCAACTCTTAATTTTAAAACCAAATCGAGCTCTTCTCTGTTGTTCTCTAGAATCATTAAAACCTGGTGTCTATGTGAGACAACATGTTTTAACAGCGGAGATTTGCATCCAGACGATAGTTTCCTTATCGGGGAAATTATCCTCCCATATCGTGCAAGTTGACTTATCAGTATTTTGTCACTTATGAACGGCGGGATGTTATTTATATTAATCCTTTTGCCTGGTGTGGAGCGAGGTGCCACGGCAATAAACACATTCTCGATACTGACTCCGGATTCTATACAACCGAGTGCACCTTCTCAAGACTTTTTTTTTTACAACTCCACCGTTCATCCTCGCAGCTGATTTCACACTTTTATGCCCCACCACGTGACCGACTGCCAAACTACAGTCCCCTACGGACACATTAGAAGCATTCATCTTTACACCATGCTTCCTGCCCAGTTTGGCAAACTCCATACTGGCGTCTGACGTCAGCCAGCAGCACAACCTGGCCGACTGCCAAACAAACAAACTCCCCACTTAACCCTGTACACGCCAAACACAGAGCAATCTAACACTACACTATAATTACAATATAGCATAAATAAATTTAACTATCAGGATAAATTATGAAAAACGATAAACTCACTCTACTTTCACGCAGTTCCACTCTCCAATCTCCAATCTCACTCCCAGCATGCACTGAGAGCAGGCACGTGCACACATAGAGGCTAAGGGGTGCCTGAGCACCTGCCTTTTTGAGCCTCATCAAAAAAGTGCCCTTTTTGAAAAAGAATTAATTTATTTTTTTATCGTTAAGCTATAGACTGCCCTTCCAACTGAAAAATGTCAGGATAGAATCAAAATATTAGGTAAAGAGAGAGAGATGCCCCATATTCCATTGCAGTTTGCACGGCCTCCTCAGCGTGCCTCTCCGCGGACCTATATATTTTATGCATAGCGTGGGTGGTGATGATGATTATGATAGAAACCGCTGTTGAATGCTGGTATTTCACTCATTGAGGGACACGAAGAAGTCAAGTCCGATGGGATTTGGGAATCTCAAATACAAATCGGGATTGGAATAAAAAATGCATTTATATTAAACAATACAGAATATACAGCACTTCTTGGGGTCTGTAGGGTAAGCACTTATTCCCTCCCCCCTGAACATTTATGGAGATGTATGGGCCTTTTAAGTCAGTGATAAAAGTGTCTTTCAAGGATAAGTGAGCTCCTGCACTGATTATTATAGTTCAATATTCAATATTTTATCACCATAACCCCCCAAAAAGCATAAAAAGGGGGCCCCCGCCCGAAAAGGGCCCTTAAAAATTGTGCTCGCGCGCTACGCGCGCTCGGTTAATATATACACACAAGTGTGGTGCCCTTTTCAGCCTTTGAGCACCAGCCCCTCTAAAGTCCTGTGCACGTCCCTGACTGAGAGAGAGAGAGAGAGAGAGAGAGAGAGAGAGAGAGAGAGAGAGAGAGAGAGAGAGAGAGAGAGAGAGAGAGAGATTATGAATTGAAAATGGGGGGCCCTGATGTAAACAAGACGAAAGTTCTCTGGTCTGAATCCCCTTAACAATTGTGTGTATAGAGTTGTACTGTACTGTACCCGTTCTGCAATCTGTTAATTAAAGTTTTCAATCAATCAATCAATCAATCAATCAATCAATCAATCAATCAATCAATCAGAGAGAGATAGAGAGAGAGAGAGGCATACAGGCATACAGTCAGGAATTCTTCCCCATATTATTTTAGTTATAGTTAGGTTCTACAGTAGCGGTGGTTCACCCAAAAATTATAATCAACATTTCCAGTTGACTAAATTGATTTCCTAAAATGGAAAGGATTATGCTTCAGTCTGATCTTAAAATACAAAGCTTGATAACCCTGAATGTATTTAAGGCTGTGGTGAAGCCTATTGTAACCAGGTTTTATCTGATCATTGTGTAATGTTGTTTTTATCTGTAAAGAAAAATGATGTCTGTAGAGATGGATTTATGGCGTGATGTCATTGTGGGTCCGGTACCGGACTCATCAGGCTTAACACTTTCAGTTGCTGTTTACCTTACCATTGAAATGCCATCGCCTTTTAACATGGGGATACGTGGCTGTGTTTGCAGGCCTAAAGCTATATTATATATTATAGCTATGGATCTAATAATATAGTCGATTGTCATTGAGTTTCTTCCGGTCAAGATGCAAAAAACAGAAAATTTTTTCATTCATACATTCCCGTTTTATACCGTGGTGAATATGAGTATAGTTTTAGAGTAATGCTGTGTAATCCGACGAAACGCCGCTAAACAGCGTTTCAGTGCATTTCACTAGGAATTGTGCCATTCCTCGCTTGGATCAACAATCAATCTGAAATCAATGCTAGATTATCGGTATTATGTTTCATGAAAGGGCTGGGGGGGGGGGGGTTCTATGCTTCGATCGTCACCAACGGAATACGTTACACAGTACATTACAGACACACGCTCCGATCGCGGGGAAGGAATGATCTGATCAACGCAATATTGATACCATATAGTCCTTACCTTGACCAGGATCTGTCCCGAAAAGAATATTCCAATTATCTGATCGCCATTCCAAATACTGATGTTGATTGTTATAGAAGAAAAGTTGCGATCCAAGGCAGCTCTACAATTTTAAAATGCCTTTATTAATTGGCTTACATTATTTAGAAACTTTTGAAATACCGACATGTTTCGGCCTACACATGGCCTTCTTCAGGGTGTTGTAACTGTGACAAAACAAAACTGTAACTAAATAAAGAAAAAAGGGAAAAAACTGAACTCTGGGAGAGACTAATTACAATGGGGGACAGCTGGTGTTAAATGGATGAAGGCACAGCATATTCTTAACTTGATATAGTTAGAATACAATCTACTTATAAGCTATGTCTACATTGAAGGAATATACAATAATAAATTTAGTATATTATATATGTATATATACACACACACTCAAAATATTGTAACAACATAAGGAAATGAGTCAAATCAAACATAGAATAGATCAATAATAATGTCAAAAATATCAAAAACAACAATGTAAGAGCATTGAGTAATGCAAGACAAAAAATACTACTATATAATGTAACCTACTTAGCCTATAGAAGTGACAACATGTCCATAGAGTCATTTAAACCTGCAAAGAGGTGGCCTGTAGTCTATCAAAGTACAATAAATAACAATGTATAAATACAATAAATAAATAAATAAAGTGTTCTACTGGCCTATAAAAATGACACCATGTCTATAGAATCATTTAAACCTGGGAGTGAGGTTCAGTTCAGTTCAGTTCAGTTCAGAGTTTTTATTTGCCACATGGAATCATACAAACATAGTTTCTTCATTACACAATCATAAATAGTCATTCCATGGACAAAAGGAGCAGGAAGAAGAATAAATCTTATAGTTACCGATAGGTATAGATATCGATCCAGCGGCTTTCTTTCTGGTTTAGAATTCTTTGTCTATTTCCTCCCCTAGACGTGAGTGGAACACTGTCAATGTCGATAGCTGTAAATAAAACAGAGGTACTTTGGTGAATATCATGAATATGTTTAGCCATTGCATAATCCATGTTATTAGTTTTGATAGCATATTTATGATCTGCCAGTCGATCAAGTAGGCGGTGTTTCGTACGACCAACATAAAAAGAGTCACATTTGGAACAGGACAGTATATAAATAACATGTGTCGTTTGACAATTAATGAAGCTGTTAGAAGTATATGTCTGTTTTGTAGCTGGGTGGGTAAATCCTTTTGATCTTACCACCACATCGCATTGTTTGCAGTGACCACATCTATACATTCCTATAGGAGGCTTGGGTAACCATGTAGATTTAACATCTGCCGGTAGATGGCTTCGTACTAATTTATCACCAAGATTGGGGGCTCTCCTAAATGTACAGAGGGGCGGGTCAGGGAATATGTTAGACAGGGCCTCATCACATTGGATCAGGCTCCAATTCTTTTTAATTATATTGCGAACAGCAAGGGCCTTAGTACTATAAGTGGTGGAGAAAAACACCCTATCGGTTTTCTCTTTTAGTGTCTTTCTTTTTAAGAGAGAGTCGCGTTCTACAGTAGCGGCTTCAGATATAGCTGTTTTAAGAGTGTTATGTGTATAGCCACATTCTCTGAAGCGATCATACATTTCTCAGCTCTTTTCTCTAAAATCAGCTTCACTGTCACAGATTCTACGTACTCTTTTAAATTGGCCGTAGGGAACATTGTTGATCAGAGTAGAGGGATGGAAGCTCTCTGCATGTAAAATAGTATTTTTATGCGTTAACTTCCTGTGCAACAACGTATGTAGGTCACCATTCAAATCTTTAGTGATTTCTAAGTCCAGAAAATGGATCTTATCAGGACTAAAATCTAGAGACAGTTTTATATTTGGGTTAGTGTTGTTCAAATAACTATGAAATGCTTTCAATTCATCAATAGTGCCTTTCCACCACATAATGATGTCATCTATATATCTGGCCCACCAGATGATCTTATCTTTAAATACGTTTTGAGTGTTGAACACATAGTCCTCCTCCCATTTTCCCATAAACAAGCCTGCATATGAAGGGCTAAAACATGCACCCATAGCACAGCCTTTTACCTGTCGATACATTTTGTCCTGAAATAAAAACACATTGTTAAGTAAAGTAAATTTAGTTAGTTCGACCAAAAAATCTGTAGGGGGGTCCTGTGAGTCAGTGCGAGTATCTAAAAAGTGTCTCATGGCTGTCATGCCTTGGTCATGGGCAATACTAGTGTAAAGGGCTTCTACATCCATTGTCACCAAGTAAGTGCCTGGTCCAATATTACCTTGCTCTTTGATTTTATTGAGAACATCTGTAGTGTCCTGCAAATAAGCTGGAAGCGTTGGAAGTAGTGGCTTAATAAAAAAATCTACGTATTTAGATATAGGTTCAGTTAGGCTATCGTTCCCTGATGTTGATTGTGTTGACAACGTAATCCAGCACTGAACATGATCCGGGGGGGCCCGACCTTCGTCGATGCATGTGTTATAAGCGCTTCGCCTGCCCGGCTAGTTAGACTCTGCCCGCATGCCGCAGGCCGGCCCAGACACCAAGCCACATCGCTTCAAATGGAGTGCAATAGCGGCCGCAAGGCGGCAGGCGGCGGTATTGGACTTTTGCGATCACAGACCCATCCCCAGTGATAACACACAGCTGCCTGGATGTGGAAATATCGGATAAAAGAAATAACGGTGAAAACCCGACTATACTCGGGTTTTCGGGGCGCCCGGCGCTCAACATGTTAAGAGGTTAAAATGTCAATATGTATCATTTACATTTTACGTCAATATTTGACATTGTTGAGCACATCATATTAGCTGACAAAAATAGAACGTTAAAACGTGTGAATTCCCTGCTGTCACATTCTAAATGTATAGTTTTTCCCTTTTTTTTGTTTTATTGTATACTTTGCAATGTCTTTTTTATAAACAAAGTTCTGTAGCTTAGTATTGGGGTTGGAATATTACCCCATAAAGTATTGGTCCTTAGGCTGTAGTATGATAGTCATATAGCGTTCTTTGGAAAGCAGCTTTGGTGTTAGAGAGAGAGAGAGAGAGGAGAGAGAGAGAGAGAGAGAGAGAGGAGAGAGAGAGAGAGAGAGAGAGAGGAGAGAGGAGAGAGAGAGGAGAGAGAGAGAGAGAGAGAGAGAGAGAGAGAGTGAGTGAGTGAGTCACGGTCCATAGTGAACAGGGCTGTTTGACTCACTCTACTTTAATACATAGAGGTTGCATAAGTTAGCATACATTTACATGCATTTACTGGACCAGACATTCATCTGAATATACTGAAAGTGCTTACAGTTAATCCACTGTATATGTATGTGGGTTATTAAAGGAGGATGCCTATATGTGTGTGTTGTATGAGTTTGTGCCGTCTTGTGTGTGTGTGTGTGTGTGTGTGTGTGTGTGTGTGTGTGTGTGTGTGTGTGTGTGTGTGTGTGTGTGTGTGTGTGTGTGTGTGTGTGTGTGTGTGTGTGTGTGTGTTGTGTTGTGTGTGTGTGTGTTTGTTGTGTGTGTGTGTGTGTCTGCATGCATGCATGTGTGCGTGTGTGTGTGAGGGACAGTCTGAGGCAAGCTGATAGCAGAAATGCATGGTGGGCTAAAATGAGGTGCGGTGGAATTGCAGTGTGCTATCTCCATCATGACAGGGCTGCCGTGATTGAGGCTTGCTACTCTAGGATTTAGATACACCAGCATTTTTCTACTCTCTCGCTCTCTCTCTCTCTCTTTCTCTCTCTCTCTCCATCTCTGCTTCCCTCTCCTTTCTACCAATCACTCCCTCTTTCATGCCCGTTCCTTCACCCTTCTCCATCCCTCCGTCTTTCTTGTCCCTTCTACGGTCTCTCTCTCCCTCTCCCTCTCCCTCTCCCTCTCCTTCTCCTCTCTCTCTCCTCTCTCTCTCTGCTCTCTCTGCTCTCTCTCTCTCTGCTCTCTCCCTCTCCCTCCCCCTCTCTCTCTCTCTCTCTCTCTCTCTCTCTCTCTCTCTCTCTCTGTATAATGTAGGTTCCCTGATGTGCTCCATCCGCCATTTTGATTCAGTACAGCTGTCC
>NC_140174.1:42250004-42265004 GCF_963971535.1 Notolepis coatsorum
TACATTAGCCTACCATTCCACCTTCTTTTGTTTAGGATTTAAAGAAATATTGATAGAATCCCTCCTAGTTTACCACTTGTTTCAATTGCTCATCTGAGTGAGAGAGCATACGTTAGAGAGGAAGAGAGCGAGAGAGACTACATTACCTCCTGCAGTTTGTTCAAGTCTGCTCACTGAAGACAGCCTACATTATAGAGAGAGTGAAAGAGAGAAATATGTTACTCCTTTTATATGTGAAGGATTTAAATAGATACAGCGATTATCATGGCCTTCTGTATTTATATTTGAATTGTATGTTTTTTGTTTAATGCCCTGTTTTATGTTGAAACTTGTTGTGTGCCGTGTTGGTCAGGACTCCCTGGAGAAGAGATCTTGTATCTCAATGGGACATTCCTGGATAATAAAGGATAAATAAAATAAAAATCATCTCTGTTTGCATAAACACATCGAAAAACATCCCTCACTGCTTCTTGTCATCCACTTGTCTCCGTTTGCTGTCTTAATGCTGTGTTGTGAATTCAAATAAATATTGATGGGATTCCCTCCTAGTTTACTGCTTGTTGCAAGCGTGCATCTGATTGAGAGAGTATACGTTAGAGAGAAAGAGAGAGAGAGAGCAACACTATGTCACCTACAGCTTGTTCAAGTCTGCACACTGAAGACGTTATGGAGAGAGTACATCACCCCTTCTGTTTTTAATTAGTTCAAATATGCAATTATTCCCTCTTGGCATAAACCTATGAACCCTATCCATTACTTCTCATCATCCCTGAAGTCATAATTCTGAAGTTTAACTGCACATGGAGAGAGAGGAGCGTTATTCCCTCTTCGTTGATATAATTAGCAAAAGAGTTTTTAAGTAACGAGTAATGTGTAATACATTACTGTTTTTGAGTAAGGTCCCCAACACTGACTCTGGGCCTGTGAAGTCTGAGGACATCTGACTGTGGCACTGTGAAGTCTTTTGAGACATCTGACTCTGGGCCTGTGAAGTCTGAAGACATCTGACTGTGGCACTGTGAAGTCTTTTGAGACATCTGACTCTGGGCCTGTGAAGTCTGAAGGCTGTGGTTAAGGAGCTGTGCAAATAAACTTGACTTGACTTTTGATCCATTCAAATAATGTTTTACCCAATTATGTACTGAACATACTGTACGGTTGCTGTTCAGAGCTGTATGGTACTGTATGTACAATCAAATTTTTTTTAAACAGCCAAGTAAATCTGAGACACTGGAAGTATCCTTGCTGTGTGCAGTTAATCACAGACACCACCAGATGGCAGTGTCAACTCTTGACCGAATTCCCTGAACTAGTACTTGAAGAAAAACTGAAGAAACAATTCAGCCCATACGTTTAACGTTAGAACAATGACTTAATTCATTCTTATATTCTCCCCATTTGATTTGTCTCAGGGTCCCTCATCTGAGGAGATCATTGTTTTTAGATGTGATTTAGTCCAGATTTCTGGATGTCTATACTGTAGGTAAGAGATCATAGTGGAGAGAGTGAAACCTATGATCAAAATATTCATTCGTGTTTTCTCTCATTGAGCTAAACTTCTAGTGAATATTAATATTAGTGAAATTAAACTATTACTTGTTTTCTGGGGACCCCCTGCGACAGTGAGGTAGAGCAGTCGTCTGGTAATCCGGAGGTTCCCGGTTCGATTCTCCCTCCTGCCGGGCAGCGTGTCGAAGTGTCCTTGAGCAAGACACTTAACCCCTAACTGCTCCTGATGAGCAGGTTGGCACCATGCATGGTTGCCTCTGCCGTCGGTGTGTGAATGTGTGAGTGAGTGGGTAAAACGTGAGGAACAAATTGCAAAGCGCTTTGGACAAAAGCGCTATATAAATGCAGCCATTTACCATTACCCTCTCAAGGATCACTTTGAGAACCACTGATATAGATTTGTAGGCAGTAGAAGAGACGCATCCACCTTGTACCGCATGTCCGCTGCTGTACCGCTGGGGAATGATTTAGAACAATTCAAATTATGTTCTCTTTTCAGCCATCAGAATGTAAACGGAGAGGTCGTGCAACTGCATGTGTTTGTTACGACACGCTCATCCAGTTCCAATGTGAAATATTCCAGAAAGCATAGGTTGAAAACAGCTCCGGCAGTCCGAACGCACGACTGGTGAAGGATGTTAGTGTATCATAATGGGAACTTCTATGATGGCTACCACTATGGCATATAGAATGGTTAGCAATAGTTTTTTTTCTATATCTTGTCTTGGCTAGCGGGGACCACGTATATCTTTGGTCGTGACGGGGGCGTGGTGATGTACACGTGGCCCCCCAACGAGCGGCCGAGCACCAGAGCAGACCGCCTGGCGCTGGGCTTCAGCACCCAGCAGAAACACGCCATTCTCCTCAGGGTGGACAGTGCCTCCGGCCTGGGAGACTACCTCCAGCTGCAGATAGTGAGTACACGTACACACACACACACACACACACACACACACACACACACACACACACACACACACACACACACACACACACACACACACACACACACACACACACACACACAGGTCAAATACTGTATTTGACCCAGAAAACTATGCAAAACATGCTAAACATCACAGAAGAAAATCCAAGGCAACTCCCATCCACATTTCTTTTTAATAAAAAGAAAGTCTTTATTTGAGTCACTAATGGGAGCTAATGTTAAGTATGTTTCGGGGAATAAATAACACACCTTCACATTGCAGGACGGATACCTTCATTAGTGTTACGTTAGATGCACTTGACTGGGCTTCCCTTTATACACTACAAGACATTTCCATTAGCTTCAATTTATCTTTAAGTGTACTTACAGTTACCCCTGTTATCTGAAGCAGTTGTATCAACATACACTCTCAGACATTCTGACCATCTTTTAACTTCTGTTCCCAAAGGTTCTCTCGGAAATTGGCGGGCATTTATTTTCAGGGCTTCTTCCAATTAGAATAATTTACCAAATAATTTATAAGATCTCTATCTTCATTTGGTATTTAAAACTTAATATTATATCTGTGTGTATATGTGGATGTATGTATATATATATATATATATATATATATATATATATATATATATATATATATATATATATATATATATATATATATATATATATATATATATATATATATATATATATATATATATAAAATAATATCATAATAATAATAATAATAATAATAATAATAATAATAATAATAATAATAATAATAATAATAATAATAATAATAATAATAATAATAATAATAATAAACATTATTTGTATAGCACCTTTCATACAAGAATTGCAAATCAATTAAGGTATAAAATGAGCATCAAAATAGACAAAGTCAAGGTAAGACATAGAACACCAAATCACAGTTCTTCACATTAGGATCCAACGATTCCAACATCCCAATAGGCCTCTTTGTTTATGGTTTGATCATCACACATAATATATAAAATTTTTAAATAGACAGTAATAAAATAGCAAAATAGAGTAGACAGAGCAAAATAATGCAATAGTGCAGTTCTGAATGACTGTTACACACAGTTTAAAACCTGACCGTCTTTCTTCATGTTTGATACCCACTTTGACCCCTCACACCTCCCTCTCAGGGCAAACCTCCTTCTCAGGGCAAACCTCCCTCTCAGGGCATAGTAAAATAATGCAGTTCTGTATCGTTAGTGGCTTAGCTTGGCATCGCCTTCTGCACTATCTCGCGTACGTGCACGCGTACTGAATAAACCACAAATGTACCTCTAATACCAGTATTAGTCTGACCACACCCCTCATCAGCTTACCTTCATAAGCAGGTGTGTGGTCACCTGCTCTCCTCCTTCTCGCTTTCACCACAAGGAAGAGGTGCCTCGGTAGATCCCCACACTTGACACCATGATGGAAGAAATTGGATTAGGAACAGCTTGGGAAACAAGGATACGTTGACATCATATCTTTATTTTCTCTCTCACTATTTTCGAGAAAATACGGCGATATTGTCTTCGTACTGGAGTGTCTAGAAGATGATGATCATTCTACAAACCCTCCACCGGTTTTCGTATTGGGAGCACGCCGCTGCATGCTTCTCAACTGCAGTTCCTTGCTGTGTTTGTTGGGGTGAAACCTGTCAGGCCACAGCTGAACTGTCGGACATGCCGCTGTTGTGAGGAGCGGTGCGTTCCAGGTTGGGTGAGTAGTGTTTGCTGGCGGGCTCCACTTGTCTGTTAGTGCTATGGGGGCTACTAGACAAAGTTTATGGAAACCGGCCCCAGGCTAGGGTCCTTTGTTTAGCCGTCTAGGCGACAGAAGGCCTTGGTCTGGCGACCATTATAGTTTTAACTAGTGGGCCGCGACCATTGACACTGGTGATCCCTGTGTGTTCTGGACGAGTGGATTCTCTCTGTCACCGTGTTAAGACCCCATCTTTCATATCCAAATGAGAGTATTCCTTCACGAGGGGATATGTGCATGTAATGTGCGATAGCGGCAGATTCATGTTCAAAGTCAGCTATACAGGCCAGTTGGTACTGTGCTGATTCCGCCGGACGTGTTAATGTCACCGTTGTGAAGCGGTGTTGACGTCTTGTTTTCTCTTTTCTCTTAAAAAGTGAGGAGGGTTCAGAACGGCGGCCTGTCTGGGTGAGTGTTATGTCATTGTTTACATGTTCATAGCTTACGGTTAGCCGGTCGGTGGCCTGGCGCGGGGTAGCTTGGCTTCTCGCGCGCCGCCGGGAGCTCGCTCCTGATCGCGTGCGTCGTAGATCGGCGTCTCGCGAGCGGAAGCGATAGCACCCGAACGGTTGGAGCAGCCGTTAGCTTGATGCTATTCTGTTGAACGTGCTTTGATTTTTAACATGTTTTACACTCTTGACCACGACGTCATCCTTGACAGGGGATGTTCGTCAACCCTGCCTGAGCCTAGACGGGGATTGCGTCAACAAAGAGGGCTGTGTTCTACGGTGGCGTGTGACTGCACTTCGCTGATCTGCGTTCCGGGCAGGTACGGGGTTGGCCAGACCCTCATAACACGTCTTCTGGTTTTACCTTGCTAAATGTATTGTGAATGACGGTGTTTTTTCCCAAAACGTGTGTTGTTGCAATGCATTTGAGATACGTTGCGGGTTGTGTGTGAGCTGTTTTTTGTCACTGGCAGTAGCTTCTCCGTGCAGGTCGTGATGTATTGATCTGGTTGTTGTGTGAGAAACATCATGGTGTTTATGTGTACCGTGTACTCACTACTAAGGCAACTAACCTATGAAGCTATGCTTGGTGACGAGTGAGTAAAAGAATGTTCTTTCTCAGACTGTAATGACAATGGACAGTGAGTTCACACATTAACAGGTTTTCCTGTTTTAACTGGCCGTATTGAGGGTAAAATAGGAGGATTGTGTTTTTCCCCCCCCGGTTCCCTGGGGACTTTATCACCTCCTATCAGACATGTTGTGCATTAATTGTGTCTTTTGTGTGGTAGGGATACGATGTAACTCTCAGCTTGATTGCTGAGGTTGTGCTAAATCTGCTGGAGAAACTTATTTCCTAAAGGGAAATTGGTTTGGTTGCTGTCATGTGTGTTTAGCAAGGCCTGTGGTCGATACTAATCAAGAATGATGTATTCTCTCATTGTGATGATGATGGGTTGTGTGTGTCATGTGACCTACAACTGGGTTGTACTGGCCACAGAAGCACATGTGTATGTTGGACCGGGGTTCTTAGAGCCCTCTCTATTCTGTGTTTTTCCTTAGTAAAAATCAGATAGCAGGTTAGCTCGTGCGCTGTGTGGAGCTGTGAAACGCTTCATAGAGCTGACTATGACTGTGTCATATTCTCTTTTTGTCGTTACGTCGTATCATGGGTGTGGGGTCGTAAAGGGGTGAACTGGTAACCTTTCCTCTCCCCATTGTTCTGTCGGTCAGGGGTACACCCCCTGTCCTTCAAGGTTCCCGTCACGTGGCGGTTCGGCACGTTACGGGGGGGGGGGGGGGGGGGGGGAGGGAGTTCCTGGTCCCACGGCCTGGTATATTGGGCGTGTGCACCGCAGGAATTCCCCCGCCATAGAGTACGTCACCGTGCGCGTCTCTGTTGGTAGGACTTCCGTGTGCTGTTCAGGTCCATGTGATGGATCTGTTTTCAGGGGGGGTGGTCAGGGCTCCTCCTCACCAAGCGCCTACTCAGGCCTTCTGTGAGTTCGGACTCCTTCTTCCATGTGATCCATGTGAGGAAGCCTCCATCAGAGTACAGAGCCTTCCTCCTCAGATTGTCAAAGTGAGTGGACCCTCTAGAAGGGTCCTTTTCTATTGTATGTATATTCGATTCAATTCGTTTATTGAGTGTGTATGGGTTCGGTGCCTCTTCCCCGGAGGCCCTAAAACCAGTTTTTTACATGGCTCAAGGTGCAATATATTCTTTTCAATCTGTACAGCTCGCGTGGGAAGTCTCTCTGGGGATCCCCGTCTCTTTCCTATGGGAGGGTGGTGGGATGTAAAAATGTGAACATTTTTTACCCCGGCTGTGTAGACTGGGATACATACTGTTGATGCTTCCTTCTTTCTATTCCAGAAGTGTTGGAGTTAGGGAGTGTCACACCCCTCTTGTCGTTCCCCTGGGCGCCTTGGGGATTCAATGACAGGTCTAAATAGCCTGTTCATTGATGGGGGTGTGTCCCGACGCACGTATAGTGCTAGCTCGCTGTAAACAGGCGATTGACTGGCACGCCTTAGTTGCTTGTGGTTGAAACAGCGTTTTTATAAAGCAACTGAGATGGGGGTTTTTCCTCTTCCGGCGACCACATCCCATGACCTGGGTGGGTTGTCGACGGATCCTCGTTCATGTCTGGGGGATGATGACGGGATGGATCTGAACATATGTAGTGGGGTCTCACGCCCTTGGGGTGGGCCACCAGGCGCGGTTCGTCCCGACGTCTGGGTGGCGCCTTCTTTTCATGTTAAGATCAACACGCATATCTGCCCTTCTCCTGGAGTAGGCATGTCGGCGTGGTTAGGGCACGGGACTGGTTCTGGTCACGCTGGTCCAGATCAGTTGAACCCGTTGTCCGCCGGGGATGCAGATCTGCTGTTCTGGTACCCTGAGGGACTTGGGCTTTTTTCAGGGGGAAAAATGCCAGGTCGGTCTGGGTGTCACAGGGTTAAGCGCTATGGAGACCCTGGTTGGGTATGTTTTTACTCAGCACTGTCGTCATGGCTTACAGCCATGCCATTCTGTACGCGCTCGATCTCGTCGGATCTCGGCCGCTACACAGGTTGGTCCTGGTTAGTACTTGGTTGGGAGACCGCCGGGGAATACCAGGTACGGTGTGCTTAGGGGCTGGTTCTCCATTGTTTTTCGCTCCTCTCTCACGCATGGCGAAGAGGGGCCTGTGGGGGTGGTTTTTTGACCTCCTCTGGTGACCCTGTGCTTCCCGTACCGCCAGGCCCGGTCCGAAGTGATGTTTGCGACCCGTAGGCCTGGGTTAACCCTTTTTGGAAACTGAAACACTTGTACTGCGGTATAGCCGGTGTATACCCGCAGGTGTGTTTTGGAGTTTTTTCTTGAGGGGTTATAGGAACAACCACCGCATTGGGTAACACCGAGGTGGTTGATTCCCTGGTGTGTTGGAGCAGTGTCAACTCCCGGGTTCACCGGTTGAGGGTGCCCCTGCACGTTCATGACGTCTGCCAATCGTGTCAGCCTTCTCTGCCTCGACCCCTCTGGGTGGGGGTTGTTAAATGGAGGCTTGGTCATGCAACACCGCCAGCTTACGCTCCTTCCGCCGGGGCGGCTGTGTTCAGCTGTCCCCTCTGGCGCCTGTCTCGTCCGCAGTCTCCAGGCTAGGGTTAACAGCCTGTTGCCTGGTTTTTCCCCGGTGCGCTGCCTGCTTCCGTTGGTTAACCTTTTTTGTGTGCTTACGGCCATGCTGACTGCCTATTCTGCAGGGTCAGTGTGCCAGGCGGTGTACTATTGGGGGGACGGGGCCCGCTCGGCTTACTGGCCTGGTTGGTTCCGCCTGGGAATACCAGGTGCAGTAACTGAGGGGCCTTTGTCCGAATACGCTGGCGATGTGGGGGGCGGGGCACTACGTGCCCACCTGGTGGGGTCTTGATGCTGGCATCATGGACTTCTCCGGGCCCCCATTCCAGGGAGTCCAGTCCTTTTGGTGGGTCTGGGTCTTCCTTCGTGCTCCGCTGCTACGGCCTTGCCACGGGGTTGGGTTTGCCCTTGACCCCGTGATTCTGGGGGCAGTAACGAGGTTGTTCCTCCGTTCGTTCCCGGGTGGCATGCGGGTTGTGCGTGTGTGTAGTCGTGGGTCAAGCCACGGTCTGCTCACCCTGTGCGTTGAGTTGCTTGAGTGCCTCTTCGCACGGTCGGGTCCGTCGCCCTCCCGTGACGTCCCTAATAGGGGGGCTACCCTCCATTAGGGGGGGTCGGGGGGGCTCGGCCCTCCCTGTTCTGATGGTTTTGGGGGGCTGTCAGCGGGGTGTATTTGTCAGCCAAGTGGCTCCGCTTGGCCTCCCTTGTGCAGAAGGCGATGCCAAGCTAAGCCACTAACGATACAGAACGTTAGGTTATGACTATAACCAAGTTCTGTTAGTTAGGGGCGATGCTTGGCATCGGACGCCGCTGCAGCCCTTGTCCTCACCTTGTGGTGAAAGCTTGGGAAGGAGGAGAGCAGGTGACCACACACCTGCTTATGAAGGTAAGCTGATGAGGGGTGTGGTCAGACTAATACTGGTATTAGAGGTACATTTGTGGTTTATTCAGTACGCGTGCACGTACGCGAGATAGTGCAGAAGGCGATGCCAAGCATCGCCCCTAACTAACAGAACTTGGTTATAGTCATAACCTAACGTTCTGACTTACTGTTTAAACTGTCTAAAACAGTCTTTCCTCCTGTTTGATACCCACACAGGTTAAAACCTGACAGTCCTTCCTCCCTGCCTGATCTCCACACAGTTCAAAACCTGACAGTCTTTCCTCCTGTTTGATACCAACTTTGACCCTTCAAACCTCCCTCTCAGGGCAAACCTCCCTCTCAGAGCACATTTCCTTCTCTCAGGGTGCAGTTCCAGGCCTGGGTCTCCTACACAGTTTAAAACCTGACAGTCTTTCTTCCTGCTTGACACCCACACAGTTTAAAACCTGACAGTCTTTCTTCCTGCTTGACACCCACACAGTTCAAAACCTGACAGTCTTTCCTCCTGTTTGATACCCACACAGTTTAAAACCTGTAATAAAAGAGTAAAATAGAATAGACAGAGTAAAAAAGAATAGACAGAGTAAAATAATGCAGTTCTGAATTACTGTTTAAATAGTTTAACAGGAACAGTCTTTCCTCCTGTTTGATATCCACACAGTTCAAAACACTGACAGTGTCCTCCTGTTTGATACCCACTTTGACCCTTCAAACCTCCCTCAGGGCAAACCCCCCTCTCAGGGCATAGTTCCAAGCCTCGGCCCCCCACACAGTTAAAAACTTGACAGTTTAAAACCTGTAATAAAAGAGTAAAATAGAATAGACAGAGTAAAATAGAATAAGAATAGACTCAGTATGGCTTTTCCCCCAAATAAATGATCTCAATCTCATCTACAGTACAATCACAAGCAGCGGAGTGTATTAAAAGGCTAAGTTGAAGAGGTAAGTTTTTAGCTTATTTTTAAAAGATATTTAACTCATTCAGGGCCAGACCCGAGATATCTCAGGTTAACTCGCCGACGCTTGGGCGCCAAACCCGAAAAATGGTGTTATCATAAGGAATGAGTCTGAGATCGCAAAAGTCCAATACCGCCGCCTTGTAGGTATTGCACATCCTTTGAAACTCTGTGTCTTGGGCTGTGCGCAGAGCATGTGAGCGGCGCGGAGCGGCCGAGAAATCTGCTCTTCGATCTAGACGGCTGAGTTCCGCTCTCATTCGCTCATGTTGGCCCCCCCTCCCCAAGCCGCTCTCCACTCGCTCAGCGCTCAGCTTCATTTGCGCATCAAGCGCTCCCCGCTCCACAGCCCGCTCAGCAGAATTTTTTTTGGAGCATGATGTAAATTAGCTTGATTTGACCAAACTACAACAGTCTGCACCCCCTGGGCCCCTTAACAATTGTTTGTATTGAGCCGCATTGTATTGTACCCATTCTGCAATATTAAATAACGTTTATCCATTCAACTAGCTGGTTGGTTAAAAATTACCTTCATGTTTGTACATCGCCACCTATTGCTTTGGCATTGTACTACATGTATATTACATCAGTTTAAACCACTGTGTGATCGTGTGCACTGAGCGGCTGGGAGCGGCTCGGAGCGGAGGAGAGCTCTGACCCATTTTAAAACCCACTCCACGCTCACTTCAAAATCCACCGCTCCGCTCCGCTCACATGCTCTGGCTGTGCGTCGATTATATTGGTCCGGGCAGACTTTTCCATGTCGGGCAAGGGGAGCGGTTGTCCCGATCGGCATGAGGAGCGTCAAATGCTCCAGATGGATGATGTATGGCGGATTATGTTGGTGACACGATCAACACCAATACTGGGACTCGCAATCAGATAATTGGAATATTCTTTTTGGGACACATCCTAGTCAAGGTAAGGGCTATATGATATCAATCTTGCGTTGATCAAAGCATGCCTTCATTGCGATCCGAGCGTACTGTATGTGTGTGTTACGACCCTGGCTCAAAGGGAAGCAACATTAGTGCTCACAGACATCAATTGTCTGTGTTTAAACCAAAAGCCTATTCTAACTATGATAACTAGCACGAACTAAAGCTCAAACTGGTGGAAAGGGAAGAGACACTATTTCAATAACCTCTTCTAGCAACCGGCGACCTGCATGTGTGGGCTAGGAAGTGCTTTTAAGCAGTGCCAGGCAGGTGTCCAATTAGCACTAATCAGCCAATTAGCAGCAGTCAGCTGTACCACAGGCCAAAAAGCCTGGGACATAACAGTGTGTGATGCTAGTCCATAACGTATTCCGTTGGTGACGATCAAAGCATAAAAAAACTACCCCCCCCCCACCCTTTCATGCATTCATGATGGAACATAATACCTATCATATGCATTTTTTTTTTTTTTTTTTTATTGTAGTGTGTGTAGGGACGGAACACCAATGCATTTAGTATAATACACGTTGGGGGCTATTACCAGCCTCCCATGAATTACCCTAAAACCATACTTATATTCACCATGGTATAAAGCGGGAATGTATGGATGAAAAAAATATTCTTTTTCACATATTGAACGATAGATACTCGATGTCAAATGGGCAATAGTATTGTATCCATAGCTATAATATATAATATAGTTATAGCCCTGCAAACACCGCCACGTATTCCTATACTTTAGAACGCTGGCCTTTCAACCACACAGTACACAGCACCCTCTGGCACTGAATGAGTTAAAGATCTAGCCTCCCTAATGTCCATAGGTAGGGTGTTCCGTAGCTTTGGTGCATAATCTGTGAAGGATTCTCTTTAGGCTGTGGTTCGGAACCTTCAATAAACCAGTAGTAGATGATCGTAATATTAAGGCACATAGTTGACAAGAGAATTTGTGATGTAGCTTGGTCCTGTTCCATTTAGTGCTTTGTAAATAAGGAGGAGGACCTTGTTACCGGAAGCCAGTGCAGAGTAGCTAATATTGTGGTGATGTGGTCTCTCCTCTTGGTTCTAGTTAATAGCCTACTGTAGCTGCAGAGTTTTGAATGAGTTGGAGTCGTTCTGTGTTTTTTTTCGGGAGGCCATTAACTCATTCCCCGCCATCGACGAGTATACTCATTATAGCCCGCCAATCGTTGGACGCCAACAACGAGTATACTCATTATTATGATCGTTATTTCTTTTATTCGCTATTTCCATTCATAAATCATCCTGGAAGACTGTGGTACTGTGTGGCAATGTGTCTGAGATCGGAAAGGTCCAATACCGCGCCTGGTGGTATGCGGCCGCTGACTCTGTGTGGCATTGAAAGTCATCCGGGCGGAGTTTTTGAGTAACGTGGACCAAGGGGAATACCCGATCGCATTGAATCGCTTTCGGGACGCTGGATTCATTATGCTGTGGGGGGTTATGGCGTGGGCCAAATTGACATATGATCTACCAGATGGCAATCAAATAATTGGAATATTCTTTTTGGAATCTCATCGGCCACAGGTAAGAGCAATTTAACGTCAATTTCAGCTCGGTTGTGCATTGTTTTCATAGCCATCGCCCTGATCAGTGTATGCTGTTGTACTAACGAATGCCGTTATTGACAATCAATTAATCAGAAACGACCCCCCCTTTCATGCATGCATGATGGAACATAATATACCGATCATATGCATTTGAATCTTTTATTGTAGCGTGTATAGGGACGAAATGCCAATGGATTAAGTATAATATGCACCGCAGGCCTATTACTAGCCTCCCAGGAATTACCCCAGACCACTCTAAAACCATACTTATATTCACCACGGTATAAAACGAGAATGTATGGATGGAAAAAATATTCCTTTTTCACATCTTGAACGATACTCAATGTCAAATGGGCCATAGTATTGCATATATAGCTATAATATTTAAATAGTTATAGCCCTGCAAACAAGGTGAGCGACTCCCACCGTTTACAGCGATGGCGGTAGCTACTACAGGATGAGGCTAATCTGTGGCGTCCAATGAGTTAAGGAGTGCATTACAGTCGGCTTGAGATAAAGGCATATATTATATATATATTATAATCATTATTATTTATTAATTTACTATTATATGAATGTGTGTATATATTTATGTGTACACTGTATATGTTTTTTTCTTTCGTTTTTTTTAGTCACATGTTATGTTAACACTTTAATCGCCGGAGACGCCGAAACTCGTCATTCCCCGCCATGCTCATTCTGCCGAAGACGCCGTAACACGTCTTTGATATCAATATTTCAAAAATCTGTGATCGAAATCATATTTCTCCCCCGGGGACCTGAGATATACTGCTGAGCTCCACTCAACTCTCTAACGGTTCAAGAGCGCCATCTGGTGGCCGATCGGCAGATCGCCCAACCGGAAGTGATCTGTGGATGAAGTGGTGCTCACCCATATTTCGTCCGGGCACTCGCTATCGTTAGAGGGACTCCATCTTGACACAGTGAACACCGATCGGTGCAAATAACTCGATAAACAACATGATTTGGACAAATATACTATTATACAACCTGGAAATGGATCGGGTATTTATACATCCCATAATAGGAATATCTCTGCTCCACGCTCATCGCCCAACGGCCCGAGGAAGCTACGGTAAGATTCAGCGTTTTTTTTAACGTGTTCCATATAAACTGCTCTGATGATCATATCACCCACACTAGATGAATGATATAACGTTGCCCACGGAATTATAAATGACCCCCCGCCCATCCGGTCAACATCAGATGATAAGTAGTAACTCCTAGAAGCACATCCAGTTGAAATTTTTTATCTCGCACAGATTCCTACCAAACTGTATTTGATCATCAATATAATGCATTTAGGGCTATAAATCAAGTTCTGGAGAAAGCTGCAGAAAACGATAAAAACATACTTGTACTTTAGACCGTATTTTAGTATGAATATGTGAATGAAAAAGTATAACATTGCTACACCCTGAACAATAGATATAGGACATTGAATGGGCCATAATAATGTAAATTTAGCAATACAATTTAAAAAGTTATAGCCCTGCAAAGAAGGGGAACTTCTCCATAGACAAATAGAGCTGGCAAGGGATGGTAAATTATGAATTTAACCATGGCGATCAAAGTGTTAAGTGTTTTTGTGTTGTTGCTGTTGTTGTTGTTGTTGTTGTTGTTTGTTGTTTGTTTGTATTGTGTTTCATGTTGCGGAACCCCCTTGAAAAGGAGATGCTCAAGGGGTTATCCAGCAAGTTGAATAAAATAACTACCGCATTAGGCTCCAAAGACATGAACATCAACACATGCGGGTGTCGCTTTGGATTTTCCTCCATGATGTTTTGCCACTGAGACCACAAAGTTCCAAGAAGCACCTCTCTGATTCATCCATCTTTTAAGCCAAACGGCATTCCTTTTCACTCATTGTTATAGAAAACGATCCCTTCATATGCCCGCACAACACCACAACTATGTTATTTTGCAAACAAAACACCACCATGTTCTCCCTTCCTCAGGACAAGGGCAACATTAGAGTAGTGTTTAACGTCGGCACAGATGACATCAACATCGAGGAGAGCACCAAGTTTGTCAATGATGGGAAGTACCACATAGTTCGCTTTACCCGCAGCGGAGGCAACGCAACGCTACAGCTGGATGACCTGCCAGTCATAGAGCGCTACCCATCAGGTAGGCAACGCCCACAGTAAATTAAACCACCAACCACAGCACTGCCTCGCTGGGGCAGTAGAGCCAATCACGGTCTGGGTCGAAAAGGAACCCACTTCCCGATTGATGACTCACATCTTTGTTGCTATCAATGTTGATATTTAAAACACTGTGGTTTATACTATTATTATTATTATTATTATTATTATTATTATTATTATTACAGCTTTGTTTTATATGCTCCAGAGGAAATTGTTGTGTGTGCAATGAAATATGTGTGGTATGAGATGAAATATGAATGTTTAAACCTTAAAAATGAGATATTTATTCCAATAGGCTTGTACTAGTAAGCTATGTTATGATAGACATGTTAAATAGTGTTAAAGGTAATTTATGAAAATATTCAATTCAGGTATCAGTTGTTTTTCCTCATCATAAAAGAAAATAATAACAGTTGGTGCATTTTTGACAAACAATAATTTTAAAAAGATGTCATATTTTGAGTTAAATGTATAACTAGAAAAAAAAATAAGAAAAAGAAAAAAAGAATGTATTTTGTTGAACTTTGGTTTTATATTTTGTTGTTTATTTATATTTTCTCCTAAAGTTGTAATCTTAGGTATTCATCTTTAACACACACAGTTTCAGGTTTTATTTAGCGGCTAGCTAAAAATGCTAAATGCTAGTTATTGAGAGGTGTGTGGGAGGGTTTCTTCCTGTATGTAACCCT
>NC_140174.1:42270004-42273755 GCF_963971535.1 Notolepis coatsorum
GAGAGACAGAGAGACAGAGACACACCACGGCGGGTGCAGCACAACAGAAGAGAGAGAGACAGAGAGACAGAGAGACAGAGACCACGGCGGGAACTGAATAGATTGCATGAAAAACTCACCCTAACGCAGAATCAATGGCAAAGTTGGAAGGAGAAGACGTCGACGCATTTTCCTACCGTGGAGATGAAAAAGTTCACCAGCATCCATGATATAGTCCCCCCGTTGGGATGAACTTGGGAGTCCTAGTTTATCTGCCACATGTTAGCACTCGATAACGTAGCTAACGCTAGTTAGCCTTTAGCTAAGCTACTAGCCGACATGGCTATCCCGACTGAAACACACGTTAGCACTCGCTAACGTAGCTAACGCTAACTAGCTGTCCCTGCCTTTAGCTAAGCCGACATGGCTAGCCTGACTGAACTTTCTAACATGCAACAACTTCCATCTTCAGTCCATCTGCCGAACGACCGTCCTCTTCGTCTTAGCTGGCATAACCTCCAATGCTGCACGCGCTCCCGTGGAAATAGTCAGACACACGCCGGCCGACTGTACCTTACCTGTAACCCCTCCCCTCGTTGAAACCAATAGTATATCTGCTGCAGAGCCACAGAGCTCCAATAGTGTATCTGCAGAGCCACAGAGCTCCAATAGTATATCTGCAGAGCCGCAGAGACCGGAAAAAGTCAGACACATTCTACAAACGTGTCTAATGTGAAATATATAAGCATATAAGCAAAACTAGATTTTAGGTCTGTGATGAAAAAGGGCCTCGTGGGAAGGGGGGCCTCGCAAAAAAAATTCAATAATATATATATATCTATATATATATATATATATATATATATATTTAAAATAAATTGCGAGGCCCCCCTTCCCGCGAGGCCCTGTGCGACCGCACTGCTCGCACACCCCCTGAGGCGGCCCTGTGTGTGTGTGTGTGTGTGTGTGTGTGTGTGTGTGTGTGTGTGTGTGTGTGTGTGTGTGTGTGTGTGTGTGTAGTGCTGGTCGCTTGGCCCAAAAATGTCTGTATGTCTTATTTAGAGATGGATCACTGCTATATCCGTTGAGGTTTGCTGGGGGTTTCTTAGCAACCCCGCTGGCCTTAACCAGCGGCCAAATACATTATACAGATACGAAGATACATCCGTGCGCGTGCGCGCACACACACACACGCGCGCGCACACACACACACACACACACACACACACACACAACACACACACACACACACACACACACACACACACACACACACACAGGTAAAGTAAGAGGAACAAGAGTGTGGAGTTGCAGAGGGTTGCATCAGTTGAGGGGCAGCAGAAGCAGTTTTCTCAATGTCCCATTGATCAAAAACAAGTTCGATTTTGCGCATTCACAGGACTGTGTTATGTTCCTCTTCCTGCCGTTGCTACACTGTTAGCTGAAAGATTAATAATGCATGAGTGGAGCGCCAGGGAGGAAGTGAGAGAGAGCGAGAGAGAGTCTGTTCACACGCAGAATCTGAGTATTTAGCTACAGGCTGTTCTGATTCACTGTGCTCAGTTTGGGTTTTGATGTTCCACACGTGTGTGTGTGTGTGTGTGTGTGTGTGTGTGTGTGTGTGTGTGTGTGTGTGTGTGTGTGTGTGTGTGTGTGTGTGTGTGTGTGTGTGTGTGTGTGTGTGTGTGTGTGTGTGTGTGTGTGTGTGTGTGTGTGTGTGTGTGTGTGTGTGTGTGTGTGTGTGTGTGTGTGTGTGTGTGTGTGTGTGTGTGTGTGTGTGTGTGTGTGTGTGTGTGTGTGTGTGTGTGTGTGTGTGTGCACCTCCGTGCGATGGGTAAGAGTGATGAGAGAAACCTTGGGCTCAGCAGGGCATCTGATAGGACAATAAGAAATCAGCTGACCCAAACAGATCTACAGGCTCCCTCTCTCTCACATTATATTTCTCTCCATCTATCTTCCTCCCCCTCCCTCCCTCCTTCCACATCTTGCATATTTCTCCCAATCACCTCTCTCTCTCTATCTCTCTCTCTCCCTCTTTCTCTTTCTCTTTCATTCTATATAATTTGCACTATCTTGCTCCCACCATTGCCCGCTTTCTCTACTCCCACCCCGCCCTCTCTCTTTTGTACTCTCTCTACCCCCTCCATATCTTTCCATATCTATCTGTGGCTTGCTTCCCCCTCCGCTCTCTCTCTCTCTCTCTCTCTCTCTCTCTCTCTCTCTCTCTCTCTCTCTCTCTCTCTCTCTCTCTCTCTCTCTCTCTCTCTCTCAGTGTGAGCAGCAGTGATAGGCTGTTTAATACAGGCACTGTATGAGTGTAGTGAATCTCACCATCTGCAGGAGTGAAGCTAGCTGTTCATCTCTCCCATGGATAGCTTAATCAACGTGCCAGCCTCAACCCAACTAGTGCATGTGTGCGTGCGCGTTTATGTACCATGTGCGTGTGTTTGTGTATGTGAGTTTGTGTGTGTAGATAGGAATAGACCAATGGAGGCGTTGATTTGGCAGTGATAGAGCAGATAGAGAGTGTGTGTTTGTGTGTGTCAGTTGTGAAAGTGACAAAGAAGCCTGTGCATCTTCTGTGAGCAGAGTGTGTAGACAGAGTGTGTAGACAGAGTGCAACGATGTGTGAACTAGGCAGTAGTAGGATGGACGGTCGCTGGCACTGTTCGGCTGCTCAGGTAGACATTTTACTCTTTAAGCATGCGCACGTCCTTCTGTCCTCGTATCTGTCTCTCCCTCAATCTCTCTCTCTCTATCTTTCTCTTTGTCCATCCGTGTCCATGGACTGCATGCTGTTGACGCTTTACACATTGAAAAAGACTGT
This sequence comes from Notolepis coatsorum, assembly GCF_963971535.1. Classification (NCBI taxonomy): domain Eukaryota; kingdom Metazoa; phylum Chordata; class Actinopteri; order Aulopiformes; family Paralepididae; genus Notolepis; species Notolepis coatsorum. The sequence goes on from NC_140174.1 coordinate 42,272,811, forward strand.
TTGAAAAAGAAGCGAAGAGAGGAGGAGAGGGAGGGAGAGAGAGAGAGATATATAGAGGGAGGGAAGGGAGGGTGAGATACAGGGGCTGTTGGGGAGGGTTGGATGGAAAAGGGAGGATTCTTTCACGCATGGTTATTCAAAGCGTCTCGCTTTAGTGCCGCAGACTTTGGATAGATTGGGATTGCAGTTTCGTTACAAGTTCTGCACTTTGATTGGCGGGTCTTTTGGTTTTTTTTTCTTATTTTTTGGGGTTGGCATGCCTCCAGCATTCTCCCGTTCCTCAAGTATTTACAAACGTCTCCTGGTTGATTGATTGGGGGGCGGATCGATAGTCCGATCGACAGATCTGAGCAGTGTCCCCTTTCTTTACTTTTTCTTTTTTTGTCTTAATACGCGGTGCGCACAACAAGTCAGGTAAATGCTGTCAGGTCGATGTTCAGGCCCGGTGGCATTGATCTGTGTCAGATGTCGGGAGCTGATGTGTTTCCTGGTGTTTGATTGGCTCTCGTGTTGTTTGGATCCTGGCAATAGCACAGAGTCTTATTGACTGGCTCAGTTCCAGTGGATAAGCCCAGCCGGGCAGCATTTAACAGTCCAGTGGGCAGAACTGATTGGAAAGGCAGCAGAGGGATGAGAGGGATGAGAGAGAAAGAGAGAGAGAGAGAGAGAGAGAGAGAGAGAGAGAGAGAGAGGAGAGAGAGAGAGAGAGAGAGAGAGAGAGAGAGAGAGAGCGTCAGCATGCTGGTCCAAACTAATCCAGGCCAAGACCAGGCCAGGCTATTTCAGTTCTCAAAAGCGAGATTAGTATTCAGTGCCATGTGAACCGCTGATCTTATATATAATATAATCACATCCATATCCAGGCTCCCATATGAACAAGATGGATGGAAGACAGAAAGAAAAAAAGAAAAAGCGGGCTATAAGAAAGGCCTGTTTAGAATATTA
>NC_140174.1:42273955-42318955 GCF_963971535.1 Notolepis coatsorum
TAGCTGGCATAACCTCCAATGCTGCACGCGCTCCCGTGGAAATAGTCAGACCACACGCCGGCCGACTGTACCTTACCTGTAACCCCTCCCCTCGTTGAAACCAATAGTATATCTGCTGCAGAGCCGCAGAGCTCCAATAGTGTATCTGCAGAGCCACAGAGCTCCAATAGTATATCTGCAGAGCCGCAGAGACCGGAAAAAGTCAGACACATTCTACAAACGGGTCTAATGTGAAATATATAAGCATATAAGCAAAACTAGATTTTAGGTCTGTGATGAAAAGGGCTCGTGGGAAGGGGGGCCTCGCAAAAAAATTCAATAATATATATAATTTTATTATATTATTTTTTTGCGAGGCCCCCCTTCCCGACGAGGCCCTGTGCGACCGCACTGCTCGCACACCCCCTGAGGCGGCCTGTGTGTGTGTGTGTGTGTGTGTGTGTGTGTGTGGTGTGTGTGTGTGTGTGTGTGTGTGTGTGTGTGTGTGTGTGTGTGTGTGTGTGTGTGTGTGTGTAGTGCTGGTCGCTTGGCCAAAAATGTCTGTATGTCTTATTTAGAGATGGATCACTGCTATATCCGTTGAGGTTGCTGGGGGTTTCTTAGCAACCCCGCTGGCCTTAACCAGCGGCTAAATACATTATACAGATACGAAGATCATCCGTGCGCGCACACACACACACACACACACGCGCGCACCACACACACACACACACACACACACACACGCGCGCACACACACACACACACACACACACACACACACACACAGGTAAAGTAAGAGGAACAAGAGTGTGGAGTTGCAGAGGGTTGCATCAGTTGAGGGCAGCAGAAGCAGTTTTCTCAATGTCCCATTGATCAAAACAAGTTCGATTTTGCGCATTCACAGACTGTGTTATGTTCCTCTTCCTGCCGTTGCTACACATGTTAGCTGAAGATTAATAATGCATGAGTGGAGCGCCAGGGAGGAAGTGAGAGAGAGCGAGAGAGAGAGTCTGTTCACACGCAGAATCTGAGTATTTAGCTACAGGCTGTTCTGATTCACTGTGCTCAGTTTGGGTTTTGATGTTCCACACGTGTGTGTGTGTGTGTGTGTGTGTGTGTGTGTGTGTGTGTGTGTGGTGTGTGTGTGTGTGTGTGTGTGTGTGTGTGTGTGTGTGTGTGTGTGTGTGTGTGTGTTGTGTGTGTGTGTGTGTGTGTGTGTGTGTGTGTGTGTGTGTGTGTGTGTGTGTGTGTGTGTGTGTGTGTGTGTGTGTGTGTGTGTGTGTGTGTGTGTGTGTGTGTGTGTGTGTGTGTGTGTGTGTGTGTGTGTGTGTGTGTGTGTGTTGTGTGTGTGTGCACCTCTGTGCGATGGGTAAGAGTGATGAGAGAAACCTTGGGCTCAGCAGGGCATCTGATAGGACAATAAGAAATCACTGACCCAAACAGATCTACAGGCTCCCTCTCTCTCACATTATATTTCTCTCCATCTATCTTCCTCCCCCTCCCTCCCTCCTTCCACATCTTGCATATTTCTCCAATCACCTCTCTCTCTCTATCTCTCTCTCTCCCTCTTTCTCTTTCTCTTTCATTCTATATAATTTGCACTATCTTGCTCCCACCATTGCCCGCTTTCTCTACTCCCACCCCGCCCTCTCTCTTTGTACTCTCTCTACCCCCTCCATATCTTTCCATATCTATCTGTGGCTTGCTTCCCCCTCCCCTCTCTCTCTCTCCTCTCTCTCTCTCTCTCTCTCTCTCTCTCTCTCTCTCTCTCTCTCTCTCTCTCTCTCTCTCTCTCTCTTCTCTCTCTGTGTGAGCAGCGTGATAGGCTGTTTAATACAGGCACTGTATGAGTGTAGTGAATCTCACCATCTGCAGGAGTGAAGCTAGCTGTTCATCTCTCCCATGGATAGCTTAATCAACGTGCCAGCCTCAACCCAACTAGTGCATGTGTGCGTGCGCGTTTATGTACTGTGTGCGTGTGTTTGTGTATGTGAGTTTGTGTGTGTAGATAGGAATAGACCAATGGAGGCGTGATTTGGCAGTGATAGAGCAGATAGAGAGTGTGTGTTTGTGTGTGTCAGTTGTGAAAGTGACAAAGAAGCCTGTGCATCTTCTGTGAGCAGAGTGTGTAGACAGAGTGTGTAGACAGAGTGCAACGATGTGTGAACTAGGCAGTAGTAGGATGGACGGTCGCTGGCACTGTTCGGCTGCTCAGGTAGACATTTTACTCTTTAAGCATGCGCACGTCCTTCTGTCCTCGTATCTGTCTCTCACTCATCTCTCTCTCTCTATCTTTCTCTTTGTCCATCCGTGTCCATGACTGCATGCTGTTGACGCTTTACACATTGAAAAAGACTGTTTGAAAAAGAAGCGAAGAGAGGAGGAGAGGGAGGGAGAGAGAGAGAGATATATAGAGGGAGGGAAGGGAGGGTGAATACAGGGGCTGTTGGGGAGGGTTGGATGGAAAAGGGAGGATTCTTTCACGCATGGTTATTCAAAGCGTCTCGCTTTAGTGCCGCAGACTTTGGATAGATTGGGATTGCAGTTTCGTTACAAGTTCTGCACTTTGATTGGCGGGTCTTTTGGTTTTTTTTTCTTATTTTTTGGGGTGGCATGCCTCCAGCATTCTCCCGTTCCTCAAGTATTTACAAACGTCTCCTGGTTGATTGATTGGGGGGCGGATCGATAGTCCGATCGACAGATCTGAGCAGTGTCCCCTTTCTTTACTTTTTCTTTTTTGTCTTATACGCGGTGCGCACAACAAGTCAGGTAAATGCCGTCAGGTCGATGTTCAGGCCCGGTGGCATTGATCTGTGTCAGATGTCGGGAGCTGATGTGTTTCCTGGTGTTTGATTGGCTCTCGTGTTGTTTGGATCCTGGCAATAGCACAGAGTCTTATTGACTGGCTCAGTTCCAGTGGATAAGCCCAGCCGGGCAGCATTTAACAGTCCAGTGGGCAGAACTGATTGGAAAGGCAGCAGAGGGATGAGAGGGATGAGAGAGAGAGAGAGAGAGAGAGAGAGAGAGAGAGAGAGAGAGAGAGAGAGAGAGAGAGAGAGAGAGAGAGAGAGAGAGAGAGAGAGAGAGGAGAGAGAGAGAGAGCGTCAGCATGCTGGTCCAAACTAATCCAGGCCAAGACCAGGCCAGGCTATTTCAGTTCTCAAAAGCTGAGATTAGTATTCAGTGCCATGTGAACCGCTGATCTTATATATAATATAATCACATCCATATCCAGGCTCCCATATGAACAAGATGAATGGAAGACAGAAAGAAAAAAAGAAAAAGCGGCTATAAGAAAGGCCTGTTAGAATATTACCCAGAGGGGTTTTTCGGGAGGTACTACAGTCTATGACGGAACTGGTTCATATTCTCCTTTGGTGCGGCTCCGATCTGATCTGAGACCTGCTCTTGTTAAGCTCTGCTGCTCTCTCCCCTCTCTCCTCTTTATTCTGTTACGACTACTGCAATGCATCACAATCCAATTTTAATTTAGTACCAGCACCGAGCACACTGTATGGTTAAACAAACACACACACACACACACACACACACACACGCACACACACAGAGAGAGACACACACACACACACACACACACACACACACACACACACACACACACACATACACACACACACACACACACACACACACACACACACACACACACACACACACACACACACACACACACAGAGACCCACACACACAGAGAGAGACACACACATGACACACAGTCACATTCTCAGCCATTGCACCAAGGCGGACGTGTCTAACGGCTCATCAACATGCAGGGTGGATAACACGGCGCTAAGTAAAGCAGCAGCACGTTCAAGTCCCTCCTTCTCCCTCCTCCTCGCCGTATACTTTAATTTCTACTCTCTATCTCTTCTCTCTATCTACAGTATTTCTCCCTCCTCTCCTCTTTTTGGCTGGAATGGTAAACCAATGTTCTGGTAGCCACTGAGCCGAACCCCCACCCCTCCTTTTTTTCACTCCCCATCATTTTTAACAGCCTGAACTTAGAAGTTTCCATGGAAACAGGAGCAGGGTGGCGAGGAGTAAGGGGTCTTTAACTGAGAGAAGAAGGGGAGGAAACAGGGAGAGGTAGAGAGAGAGACAGAGATAGAAGGAGCGAAGATATTAGCGGGGCTGCTTTTAGGCTCTCGGGGTCAGGCGGGTGCGCATTGACTTCAAGGCGCGCGGAGGCTGGTTTAACGATGTGGGTTTGATTAACTATTGAGTGGGTGACTTATCTCCCCTCCCTTGGTAGTGATGCCATAGAATCCTGAATGAAAAATGTGAAGAAAGCTGTGTGGGGCTTTTCCATCTCCCAGCCCCCCCCCCCCTCCCAAGTCTCCCAACACATAAACTACCCACAGCGACAACAACACTCACACACACACACAGAACAACAGAGCACCAATCTAGAGCAGGTGTATAACATTTAGATGGAGGGAATGAAGCAAGAACCAGAGGAGAGGAGAGGAGAGGATAGGGGAGGGGGTGCAGGTTAGGGGAAGAGGAAGAGGAGGATGGTATAGAGGAGGGGAAGGAGGAGGAGGAGAGAGATAAGTACATGTCCATCCCATGGGGTATGAAACAGCTCTTCATCCCCCTCCCCCCCCTCTCTCTCTCTCTCTTCTCTCTCTCTCTCTCTCTCTCTCTCTCTCTCTCTCTCTCTCTCTCTCTCTCTCTCTCTCTCTCTCTCTCTCTCTCTCTCTCTCTGTCTCTCTGTAATTCTGGCTGCCTGTCTGGCTGTCTGCCTTTCCTGGGGGCAGTAACAGAGAAAGTGTCTGTGTTGATTTGGGCTAGTGGGCGGGTGATGGTGGTGGACCAGTGCCATGTGTTCACACATGCCGTGATTGGCCCCTGGCGTAGATAGTGAAGCGTGGAAACACATCAGCTTGGGATGAAGGAGCTTCGCTACACAGCATCACATTATCCCACCACGTGTGTGTGTGTGTGTGTGTGTGTGTGTGTGCGGTGTGTGTGTGTGTGTGTGTGTGTGTGTGTGTGTGTGTGTGTGTGTGTGTGGTGTGTGTGTGTGTGTGTGTGTGTGTGTGTGTGTGTGTGTGTTGTGTGTGTGTGTGTGTTTTGTGTGTGTGTGTGTGTGTGTGTGTTTTATTTCCTAATTTCTCTTCCCTCTCTCTCCAGTCGACGGATGACCTGCTGGTGGCGTCGGCTGAGTGTCCCAGCGACGATGAGGACATTGACCCCTGCGACCCCAGCAGCTCAGGCTCAAGTTAGTGTCCCCCCCCCTCCCACACACACACCAGCATTCCATCATAAAGTATTCTGTATTTTATGACAAATAATAAACAAACTTGAAACTTGAAACTCCTTGTCTCCTCTCCTCTGCCTCTCCTCCTCTCCCCTCCTCTCTCCTCTCCTCTCCCTCTCTCCTGCCTCTCCTCTCCCTCTCTCCTCTCCCTCTCTCTTCCCTCTCCCTCCTCTCTCCTCTCCTCTCCCTCTCTCCTGCCTCTCCTCTCCTCTCCCTCTCCTGCCTCTCCCTCCTCTGCCTCTCTCCTTCCCTCTCCCCTCTGTCTCTCTCCTCTCCCTCTCTCCTCCCTCTCCCCTCCTTGTCTCTCTCCCTCTCTCCTTCCCTCTCCCCTCCTTGTCTCTCTCCCTTTCCTCTCCTTCCCTCTCCCCTCCTTGTCTCCTCTCCCTCTCCTTCCCTCTCCCCTCCTTGTCTCCTCTCCTCTCTCCTGCCTCTCCTCTCCCTCTCTCCTTCCTCTCCCCTCCTTGTCTCCCTCTCCCTCTCTCCTTCCCTCTCCCTCCTTGTCTCCTCTCCCTCTCTCCTTCCCTCTCCCCTCCTTGTCTCCTCTCCTCTCCCTCTCTCCTTCCCTCTCCCCTCCTTGTCTCCCTCCCTCTCTCCTGCCTCTCCTCTCCCTCTCTCTCCTCTCCTCTCCTCCTTGTCTCCTCTCCTCCCCTCTCTCCTTCCTCTCCCCTCCTTGTCTCCTCTCCCTCTCTCCTTCCCTCTCTCCTCCTTGTCTCCTCTCCTCTGCCTCTCTCCTTCCCTCTCCCCTCCTTGTCTCCTCTCCTCTCCCTCTCTCCTTCCCTCTCCCCTCCTTGTCTCCTCTCCCTCTCTCCTTCCCTCTCTCCTCCTTGTCTCCTCCCTCTGCCTCTCTCCTTCCCTCTCCCCTCCTTGTCTCCTCTCCTCTCCCTCTCTCCTTCCCTCTCCTCTCCCTCTCTCCTTCCTCTCCCCTCCTGTCTCCTCTCCCTCTCTCCTTCCCTCTCCCCTCCTTGTCTCCTCTCCTCTGCTCTCTCCTTCCCTCTCCCTCCTTGTCTCTCTCCTCTCCCTCTCTCCTTCCCTCTCCCTCCTGTCTCCTCTCCTCTCCCTCTCTCCTGCCTCTCCCCTCCTTGTCTCCTCTCTCCCTCTCTCCTTCCCTCTCCCCTCCTTGTCTCCCTCCCTCTCTCCTTCCCTCTCTCCTTCCTCTCCCTCCTTGTCTCCTCTCCTCTGCCTCTCTCCTTCCCTCTCCCTGCCTCTCCTCTCCCTCTCTCCTGCCTCTTCCCTCCCTCTCTCCTCCCTCTCCCCTCCCTCTCTCTTGCCTCTCCTCTCCCTCTTCTCTGCCTCTCCTCTCCCTCTCTCCTGCCTCTCCTCTCCCTCTCTCCTGCCTCTCCTCTCCTCTCCTCCTCCCTCTCCCCTCCCTCTCTCCTGCCTCTCCCTCTCCCTCTCTCCTGCCTCTCCTCTCCCTCTCTCCTGCCTCTCCTCTCCCTCTCTCCTGCCTCCTCTCCCTCCCTCTCTCCTCCCTCTCCCCTCCCTCTCTCCTGCCTCGCCTCTCCTCTGCTCTCTCCTTCCCTCCCTCCTTGTCTCCTCTCCTCTGCCTCTCTCCTTCCCTCTCTCCTCCTCGTCTCCTCTCCTCTCCCTCTCTCCTTCCCTCTCTCCTCCTCCTCTCCTCTCCTCACCAAGCCTTCCTTTCCGCAGGCCACATATTTGGAATAAGAAATATTATAAAAGAATGATGATGTAATATGGATGTATCTGCTCACAGAAGCAGGATGAATATTCTCACAATAACAATAGTAACACATAGCGATTGGTATGCAGTCCACACATGTATGACAAATACAATCTATAATGTATGTAGTATAATGGAATATATCCATATAATTATGCTCGCCCACCCCCGCATGTACCATGATGTTTAATGCATGTAAGATAATTTAAAGTGATGTATTGGGTCCCTGAGCCGCAGCCCACCCACTCCAATCTAGTGTAGCACGTATGAGTGAGAGAAAAGAAATGAAAGAGAAACGTAGGCCTGAATCAAATGTGTTCTCTAATTACTACCATATCTCTATTATTATTTGAGTAGCTATATATTTACACCATTTACATAGGTTTGGTACTAGTTTACACTGCGCACAGTCAGCAGCGCTTCAGTCTCCTACTGTTGGGGCTCATTCACTAATCAGACAATGCGGCACCTCACCGCAGGTGGTGCGTTAGTGTGGTTGGGCTATTTCATTTGTGTGACATATGCAATACTTGTGTACACGTGACTGAAGAGCACTCGAGTCACTCACCCTCGACCAAGGAGCCTCATCAATCATACCTTTATAATAACACCCCGGTGTTATGTGGCTACATTTAAATTAGAGTAATTTAGCTGAGGCTTTTATCAAAAGCCACTTACAATTGTGCACACCAAAGCCAGCAAAGGACACGCGTCCAATGGTCAAGTGGTGTTGTTCGTCTAACACAGTGCTCAAGTCCTTCACTTGGAGTACACAGTGCATTTGGAAAGAGTGCATTACATTTTTTTTATTGTAATTGAATGTACTACATCCTCTCTCCCTTCTCCCCTCTCCCTCCAGTCCGTCCTCAGGTGCCGGAGCTCAAGGCGTTCCCGGGGCCGTCGGAGGTGGTGCGAGAGAGCAGCAGCACCACAGGCATGGTGGTGGGCATTGTGGCGGCCGCCGCCCTCTGCATCCTCATCCTGCTCTACGCCATGTACAAGTACCGCAACCGCGACGAGGGCTCGTACCATGTGGACGAGAGCCGCAACTACATCAGCAACTCGGCCACCCAGCCCAACGGCAGCGCCAAGGACAAGCCACTGGGCATCGCCAAGATCTCCAAGAACAAGAAGAACAAGGACAAGGAGTACTACGTCTGAGGGAGGGGTCGTATACGCCAGACTTACGCATACACCTTTATATATATGGTATATGTACATACATAGATATACTCTTGAAAAATACACACACACACACACACACACACACCTGACATAGACATACCAATGTTAATGTTTACTCTTGAATACTGACTGCTCATACAAATACAAATGCTGTGAAGCACAAACACACACACACACAAACATGCACAAGCACACAGTCAAAGCACACAACCATACGCACAACACTCACTCAAGCACAAACACACACAGACTGGCCCTAGGGCACGGACCGTGTTGTACAGTATTAACCGACGAGCCAAGTCTCTGTGAGAGGCTTGTTTTATGAACAAATATACCAGTCCAAATGATAAACCAGTATAAAGCACCAGTTAGCAACTCCCAGTAAAGGAACAAAGCGAGGGACCAGTAAGCGAGCGCCCAGCCAGTAAAAGACCAGCTGACTCCCCTGGTACTGTAGGACTTGGGAGAGTGGGGAAGACTTAAAAGTGACACACACACAGCAGGCTTGTGTTAAAAGGGAGAACAAAGATCATGTAAAAGCACCAAGATATCCTTTCTCAGCCTCTCCTTTTCTTCTCCGCCTTCCTCCATGAACTCACTGGATTGGAGACGGAAGGGCTGAGACTGCTGGGAAAGAAGCACACCCTCGGGGCAGCCGTATATTCCCCCCGAGCGACAGGACTGGAAATCAGGGTGTGTAGGTCGTAGATAAACAATGAATTATCGCCAGGCGAAGGGAGAGGGAGGCCACTGGTGTTGTTAAAATGAATTGTGACATTACTGTGAGTGTTGGGGTCCCCACGGTTCCATCGCGGGGGCAGTGGTTTTCACAACGCTCCATAAACCACGAGGATGGAATCATCGGAGAACTGAGGGAATATTTCCTGGAGAGGAAACTTGAGACTTCAAATGCTACCTACAGGCACCAGTCACATGTGACGGAGGTGTCACACACACACACACACACACACACACACACACACACACACACGCAGATACACTTCTACACACACAAATATACACTACACACATACATACACACACACATACCTACAACGCTAGATACCCACCATATCTTCAGAAGAGACATTGAGGATGGTTGTTCATATAAGAGGATGGTGAAAATACCATAATATTATTGTTATGACGATGATGATGGTGATGACGATAATGACGATGAAAATGAAGAACATTTGGGCAGTATAGACTCTTTGGAGCTGGAGGGGGGAGGGGGGTTCTTGCACGTGAATTATCTTATTCCATGTGATTTATACCGAGTTGCAACTCCAGAGGTTACGCCTCGACGCACCGCCGTCATAAGCTTACCACCTTGAGATTGCAAGTAATCCGTATACACACTTTATAATGGTTCTTTAATCCATGATGGTGGGGGGCGAGGGTTCAAAAATGAAATATATACGACCGGGTTTAAATCCTTATTGAACAAGTGTGAACATCTGGAGATGTGTGCTGCATGCCTGGGTCTCCCCTGAGTGCTTACAGCGGAGATGTGTGCGGCGGGGGGTGGTAGGTCTTATGGTCGGGGTGCAGGTTACCGTGTACTCCCTGGGTGCAGGGCTGGATGTGTGCTCCCGCCGCCAGGACGAACCCTGTTTCTAGCCTGATGTCCTTATAGACCGCGCCCGCTATAACTGCTCCAACCCAAACCACCTGTTTTTTTTCTAGCAAAAAAATAAACGACTGAGGAAAAATAATCAAAAACAAAAGAACAAAGTAAATGTTATCATGTGTTGCTAGGTAGAAGAAAAATAATTCCAGTCCATGACACCACTGGCTATGTGACCATTTGAGTTTGCTTTGATTCATTGGCCTCCTCTCTCTCTCTCTCTCTCTCTCTCTCTCTCTCTCTCTCTCTCTCTCTCTCTCTCTCTCTCTCTCTCTCTCTCTCTCTCTCTTCTCTCTCTCTCTCTCTCTCTCTCTCTCTCTCTCTCTTCTCTCTCTCTCTCTCTCTCTCTCTCTCTCTCTCTCTCTCTCTCTCTCTCTCTTGGCATCCTTTGTCTTCACGTCCATTGGTTGATTGACCTGTTTACTCATGCCATGACCAATTGGGAGACAAGACAGACTGAAGGGTTTTGAGTGGGCTGCGAGATGGAAGAACTAGTATGATATTCAGGGCCCCCCCCCTGTAGTCTCAGCGAGAGCCAAGCCTGTTACAAGTTACATGATTTATCTTATATGTATATATATATATATATATATATATATATATATATATATATATATATATATATATATATATATATATATATATATATATATATATATATATATATATATATATATATATATATATATATAATATATATATATATATTGTGCCATGGACAAGACCCTCGGGTCATCCAAGCAATATCGCCAACCAATCAAATGCATGGGAATCCGACCAGGGCGGATCAAAAGGAGGATCACCGAGCCAACGTATGGAATCTCCCAGAGCATAATGGAAAGATTAAGTTAAGGTGTTCCCTCAGTCCCCTTTTCTTAAACTGTCCTTTTTAACCTTCTCTCCTTCTGTCCTTTACTTTCCCTCTTCCCTCCTTATTCCCTATCTTCCTCCCGTATCCTACATCCCTCTCTGTCTCTCTCTGTGTCTTTCTCTCTCTCTCTGTGTCTTTCTCTCTCTTTCGTTCCCTCTCTTATCTCCGTTGTGTTGCCATATGAAAGTGAAGGAGGCGGTGTGTGTGAGCCAATGGGATGCTCTCTCATCTAGGTGTTCATTAAACCATGTTTATTTTCTATATGTACAATTTTTCTACAGTATTTCTTTATTTTTATTGTTACAGTTCTTTGATGAACATAAAAGTGGAAATTTATTATGAAAAATAGTTTTGAAGATCCAATGAGTAAATAAAATATTACCCAAGTGAAACGAGGAGACAGTGGTCTGTGATTGTGTGTGTGTGTGTGTGTGTGTGTGTGTGTGTGTGTGTGTGTGTGTGTGTGTGTGTGTGTGTGTGGTGTGTGTGTGTGTGTGTGTGCGCGTGTGTGTGTGTGTGTGTGTGTGTGTGTGTGTGTGTGTGTGTATGTGTGTGTGTGTGTGTGTGTGTGTGTGTTTATACTGACCTCTGCTGGCGGACATCGACGTTGCGCCTGTCTGGTCACCTGGAGACATGGGTCTATCTATCTAGGATGCACTGGCTACGACCCGCCCTGTGTTGTTGGTAAGTGAACTAAACGTCCTGCCTGTAATGAGAGAGTCTAGTACTAGCAGTCCTCTCCCTTTTCACCTCTCTTGCTTCATCAAAGCGAGGACGGGCTGGTTTTATCTTCAATTCCCTCTACTACCTCGCTAAGTGGGACACGGACACGTAAACACTATACACTGCATAAACACACACATACACTGAGCAGAGCTTTGAAGTCAGAGAGTGGAGTGAAATCCCTGCAGAATTAGTTGCTGCTTGCAGGATAAAAAAGATCCATGAAGCTCAGCCAGCCTCCACAGGTGAGAGAACAGGGGACATATTGTTGCAACTAAAACACCCCAGGCTCCCTCTGCGGTCTCTATATATGTATCTCGCCCCCTCTCTCTTTCTCTCTCGCTCTTTCCATCTTTCATCTCTTTTCCTCCAACTTCACTTCATCTCTCTCACACATGCATTCTATTTCTGTTTATACCACCTCTATCTCCATCCTTCATCTCTCCTTGCCTCCACACCCCCCCCCCCCTTTATCTCTCTCTCTCACACACACATACTATTTCTGGTTATACCTCCTCCCACCACCCCTCCCTCCCTCTGCAGAATAAAAAAAATTATTTTGTTTACAGGGAGACAATCTGTGTTGAACAGAAGAGTTCTGTCAGGCTGTTGCCATCTGCCACTGCTGTGTGTCCTTGGCCATTGCCAACAGAGCGACAGACAGATATATTTAGAGGTTAAACAACAAAAAATTATTCAATTGTCTATTATCAATATACTGTCCAGAGGGTTCTCCCACTGCGCCGTTATCTCTAGCCTCCCTCTGTTCATCCACAGACCGGTGCTGACCTGGCAGTCTTTCAGAGTGTGTGGCCTTGTTTTCCGACCACAGTAATGAGAACAAGAATAAATGGGCTATTTTTAGGGTAAGGGTTAGGGTTAAGGATGTAAGTCTATGGAATGTGTGTGTTTGTAAATGGTAAATGGCTGCATTTATATAGCGACAATTTTATCCAAAGCGCTTTACAGTTTGTTCCTCACATTTGACTCACACATTCACACACCGATGGCGGAGGCAACCATGCAAGGTGCCAACTCATCAGGAGCAATTATGAGTTAAATGGCTTGCTCAAGGACAATTCGACATGCTACCCGGGAGGGGTGGGAATCTAACCAGGAACCTCCGGATTTCCAGAAGACTGCTCTACCTCCCGAGCCACTGTCTCCCCCAGTGTGTGTGTGTGTGTGTGTGTCTCTCTCTCTCTCTCTCTCTCTCTCTCTCTCTCTCTCTCTCTCTCTCTCTCTCTCTCTCTCTCTCTCTCTCTCTCTCTCTCTCTCTCTCTCTCTCTCTCTCTCTCTCTCTGTGTGGGAGAGTATGTGAGGTTCCAAGAGGAGCTCAAGGCCATATTTTTACTTTTCAAATAATTAAATAAATCACATTTCCATTCCCCCAAAAACACAGTTACACACACAGGCACACACACGTACACAGTAAACACACAAACACGCTGGTTTATATGATCATGACTATATCACTAACATACAAAAGCATGCTAAATGTAAAGTGTAAGAGTAGTTAGGTTATGGTTTGTTGTGTACATTTGTGTGTGAGCGCTCGCTTACAGAGTTACTGTAGGGCATAAAAGGCTGTTGTGTACAATTCAATTCTTATAATGTTCATGTCACAGTGACATGATCCAAGCTCTTGTAATTACCAGCTTGCTGTGTAATAAACACGGAATGTCCAGTCGGATAGCTTTAGTTGAGGTAATACTTTATCTCTGTTGAGCATGTATAAATCAACCACATGCAGACAGTATGAATGAATGAAAACTTTATTTAACAGATTGCAGAATGGGTACAATACAGTACGGCTCAATACACACAATTGTTAAGGGGATGCAGACCAGAGAAAGACGTTTGTCTTGTTTACATCAGGGTCCCCCATTTTCAATTCATAGTGACATTTATGACATACACAACATACATGACATCATGACATTATGGCATAGGGACATACATGATATACAGGTATATAGTACTGTTACATTTTGTGACATATATGATATGCAAATATACAGTAGGCCTACTGTTACCCATAGATCCTAACAGAGATTATATACATATGATGGGGAGAGACTGTACATTAGGAGGGGGTGGGTGGTGGGAGAAAAAATATACATATGGTGGGGAGAGAATATATACATACGTGGGGAGGAGACTGTCTATTAGGAGGGGGGGGGGGGGGTTGGACCTTTACGGTGGCCAGTTTCGAATTGCAGCCTCCCGTAGGTGCTCTTTAAGAGCGTTTTTGAATGTGGGTAGGGATTCACATCTTTTACGGCTGTGGGTAGGGCGTTCCACATTGTTGTGGCATAATTGCGAATGTGTTTAGTCCTTGTTTGTGCCGAATCTGGGTTGCACATGATCTGTGGAACTCCCTCTGGTGTTGTGGGCGTGGTATTCACTGACCTTTGGGAAGTATTTTGACATGTACATTGGTACCTGTGTGGTGTAGTGTATCTTGTAGACTAGGCCCATTGCAAGTTGCTGTACTCTGTCGTCTACTCTAAGCCATCCTAGGTAGTCAAAGTGGGCAGGGGTGAGGTGGGTTCTAGGAGTAAGGTCAAGTAGTAGTCTGACCAGTTGTTTTGTGATGTATGTCATCTTGTTTTTAGTGCCTTTGAGGTGCTTTGGTACCATGAGGTGCAAGCATAGTCGTAGTACCCTTGAATGAGCGCTCCTGCCAGAGTCTTCAGGGTATTCTTGTTTACCAGAGAGGAGATCCGGTACAAGAATCTAGTTCGTTGGTTGACTTTTTTTATTACATTGGATGCCATTTTGTCACAGGAAAGATTTGCCTCTAGGATGGAACCCAGGTATGTAATTTCATCTTTCCTTGTGACAATATTGTCACCCACTGTAACTGAGAAGCCGTCGGTCTTGCTGAGTTTGTTATTTGATCCGAAGAGAATGACTCTGTTTTACCCAGGTGTAATGATAGTTTGTTATCAGCGAGCCAGGTGCAGATTCTGCCGAGTTCTGAGCTGAGGGTTTTTTCAACCTGTAACTTGTTCTTGTCAGAGACCAGCAGGGCTGAGTCGTCCGCGAACAAGAGTAAAACAAGTAAACATGTCTAATGTCGTAAACTCCAGTATTCAGCTGTTATGACGTACTGCAGGTTACCATAGTCACTAATACTCTGACATCGCCCCCTTTTAGTTTTACTTCCCTTATTAAAGTAAACAAATACACTTCTGCTCAATCAGCGCCAGAGGGCGCTGTGTACCGTGTGGTAAGAAGGCCACCGCTTTAACACATGGCGGTGTTTGCAGGGCTCAAACTATATTATATATCATAGCTGGATATAATACTATTGCCCATTTGACATCGAGTATCTATCGTTCAATTTGTGAAAAAAAGAAAAAAATGCATCCATACATTCCTGTTTTATACCGTGGTGATTGTGAATATGAGTATAGTTTTAGAGTAATCCTGTCTAATTCCAGAAAACAACGCTATGCAGCAATACGTGCATTTCACTCAAAACCGTGCCGTTTCTCGCCTGTATCAACAATCAATCTGAAATCAACGCCATATTATCGGTATTATGTTTCATCATGAATGCATGAAAAGGTGGGGGGGGGTCGTTTTTCTATGCTTTGATCGTCACCAACGGAATACGTTACACACACACATTACACACATATGCTCGGATCGCAGTGAAGGGATTCTTGGATCAATGCAAGATATATAACCTTGACTAGGATGTACTCCAAAAAGAATATTCCAATTATCTGATCGCCATTCCAAGTATTGATGTTGTTTGTGTTGCCAACATAATCCACCAAAGAACATGAACCGGGAGTGCTTGATTCTCCTCAATCCATGCGTTATAAACGCTTGTCCTGCCCGACAAGGAAAACCCCGCCCGGACACTTTAGATCGACGCACAGCTCAAGACAGAGATTTTCAACGGGTAAGCGACCTTGGGTTCTATGAAAGGCGCTATATAAATTTGATCTATTATTATTATTATTATTATTATTATTAAAGGATGTGCAATACCGGCCGCAAGACATTGGACGGTTGCGATCTCAGACTCATTCCCAATGATAACACAGGTGTTAGGGATTAGTGTTGGCGGAGGACCCAAATGCAAAACAGGACGAGGAGAAGAGGCAATAGGCAATATCGAGACACAGAGCCAGGGGTCAAATGTAAAAAAAATTAAATAAAAATCTCATAAATGAGAGCAAGTCCCAAAAGCACAAACAAAATCACTGCAAGGCAGGCAAGGAAAAACATGAACAAACTGACTACAAATAAAACCCTAACAAACGAGACAAACTTTACACGAAAACAAAGAATGGTGGAACAAACAAAATAACACTAGGAAACTTACTAGGAACACTGGAGAACAGAACATGAACAAGGAACGAGGAACAGCAAACAGAGAGGACACCAAAACACAAGCAAACACTAGTAGGGAACTCCAACAATGAACAACAAGAGACTGGCAAACGAGGCAGATATACACACACTGATTGACACAAGAGGGTAATTGGTACCAAGACACACCTGGGAGCAAAACAGAACAACACAAGGCCAAAACACACTGGGGAATAACTAGACTAGAATCAAAAATCAATTACTGAGACAACACCAGACTGATCATAACTACAACACAGAAAACAGATACACAGACAGCAGATTACTGATGATACTCAGGAGATCAAAACATAAAGAAAAACAGATATGCACACAGTGCAGCACCAACAGAATTTGGCCACAGGGTGGCAGTAGATTGACATGACTGTTCAGTGTTCACCAAGCTGGTGGAGGAAGTCCATGGGAGAGCATGTGCGAATGTGGGGGCTCTTGAGGAGTACAGACAGGGGGGAAAGGTCCTGGGACAAGTGGACCCTTACAACAGGCTCCCTCGATGGATTATGAATGGGAATATCGAATAAAAGAAATAACGACGAGTTAACCCGACTTTATTTGTGAGTGGCGTCCAATGAGTTAACAAGGCTATTCTATAGAAATCAATAGGAACATCCTGTAAAGTGGAAACAGTGCTATTCTCCTATAGCATCAATAAACAACATTCAACATTTAGAGTAGCAAATGATTTTTAAATCACAACAGTTTACATTCTGGAACTCTTTTGACATTTTGTTATGTGGTTAACATTACCACCTGGAACTCTTTTAACATTTCGTTATGTGGTTAACGTTACCACCTGGAACTCTTTTCCCTCATTCCTAGGGTTGGGCATCGTTTGGATTTGAACGATTCCGGTTCCGATTCCGATTCTCCATATCGATTCCTGTTCTAAACGATTCTCGATTCCGATTCTTTGAGGTGCAGGTCAAAACAGGTCACAGCTTATTTCGAAGGAGATATTTTTTTTTTTTTTTTTATTTCAAAAAGAAAATCATACTATTCACATTTTCAGTTGACTTGATACAGTTTAATTTGGTTGCTGTACTGTAACTAACCAGAACCGGAAGTTAGGAACCGGTTCCTATTAGAACCGGTTTTCGGTGCCCAACCCTACTCATTCCCCCCCCCATGAATGTGAGATCATGATAACTCACAAGTGCAGTCTGATAACTGGCTTAAGGATCCGTCCAGACCTGGACTGTGACAGTCCTTCAGTACCAGCATGTATGTCGACACTGGTGTTACCTGGCTCTTGACTGGTGTCATTGGGAACAGGTGAGACTGGTGCTGTGCTCCCAACTGGCCCTGGAGAGGGCACCCCCTGGAGGTTGCGCCGGAGTGATGCTCCCTGCTGTGTCTCAATGATGTAAGAGCGTGGCGTGACACTCTCGCTGGTCACTACTGCAGGAGCTGTCCAGGATTTCTGGTGGTCCAGCTTGGTGAGGACGTTACCACCAGGCTGTAGTGGAGGTAGGGGTCTTTCCCTGTGACATTGGTTGTAGTAGAAGGCTTGCTTCTTCTTTTCAGCCTCGTCCCTCTGCTTGATCTGTCGCTTGTCAGGCCATGAGGGTTGCAAGTTCCTCTCGCAGTGTAGGCAGTGTCGTTCTCATCTTCCGACCCATTAGAAGTTCAGCTGGGCTGGCCCCTGTGGTGCTGCATGGTATCGACCTGTAGCACATGAGTGCAATGAGAGGGTCCTTCTGTTTCAGGATTCGCTTTGCGGTCTGCACCGCCCTCTCCGCGTGACCATTGCCTTGTGGGTTGTGTGGGCTTGAGGTGATATGTTTGAAGTCAAGCTCACAGACTAGGTCTCGAAAACACGGTGCTCGAAAACTGTGGCCAGAGACTTTGGCATTAGATCTACAGTGCCCACCGTCTCTGCCAAAGTGCAAGGCACTGGACCCCCCAAACCCGCTCTGACACATGTGTGTGTAAGAATCTAGGAGAGATAAGAGTCTAGGAGAGTTAAGAGTCTAGGATACTGTAGCTAAGAGTCTAGGAGAGTTAAGAGTCTAGGATATAGTTAAGCGTCTAGGAGAGTTAAGCGTCTAGGAGAGTTAAGAGTCTAGGAGAGTTAAGAGTCTAGGAAAGTTAAGAGTCTAGGAGAGTTAAGAGTTTAGGAGAGTTAAGAGTCTAGGAGAGTTAAGAGTCTAGGAGAGTTAAGAGTCTAGGATAGTTAAGAGTTTAGGAGAGTTATATTTCGTACTTGCATCGCGTCCCGCTCTTAAGCCATACCGAGATATACCTCATCTCATGTACCTATTGTACTCCATCAACGAAAAAACCAAAATACACCCCTCACCTGCCAGGCCCCGCCCCTTAGTGGCGTGCTACATAGTACTGGGCATGGCCACCACTCACTCTTCCTCTATTTTCGTTTCCATCATAGCGGATGCAAGACGCCCTATGCAACTAGTTGATTTGAAAAGTTTAGATAATATTGGGTACTTACGGAGATTTGCTTACCCCTGGAATCTTCGGGGTATGTTCCAACAACACGTCGGGTCTATTCTGATGTTCCCTCGTCTTGTGGCAGCAGATCGAGGAACAGCATGCGAGGTTGGCTATCGAGCCGGCTCGCACACAGGTGAGCCCTGTGTCATCAGGCATTGATGCTAGTGTTAGTAATGCTGGTTTGTTTTGTTACACAACCATGTTGTGTGTCGGCGCCAGGGGCGGGATGGTTTGGTGAACGTTCCACTGAAGTGGACGGGTTCCAAGCGATCCTGGAGCGTGCTGCTAAACACTAATGCTAACGCTAAATGCTAATGCTAATGCTAAATGCTAACACTACTGCTGAAATGCTGGGCACTGTTCTAATGTTCCCCGCCGTGGGATGTTGCCGCTTTTCCCTCCTCTTAAACCGGTTCATTGATGAAGGTCAGTCGGTAGCTAATGTGGGGGGTTTTGCTGAGTCCTATTTTTCCCTTTACGGGTAAATGGGTTGACAACAGGGTGCAGGGCGGGTGTGCCGTGGCTAGGTAGCCTAGCCAGGTAGCATCGATCCTGTGCCTCGGCGGGGCTGGACGGTGTCCCACCCGGGAGCCGATGCTTGAGAGCGAGTCGGCCCAGCGGGTGGCAGTAGAGCTATACTGCTGCAGGATGGAATTTGGCGGCGGCCAGTGTTGTGGCTCAGCTGACTGTTTTCTGTCCACATTAGCGTCGAACGCTATGCTATAGTGGGGCTACTGTTTTTGTTCTGTCTCTCTGCTACGGGAATGTCTGTCTATGCTACAATCGTCCCTCCTCTCAACCATTCATGCTGACGGTCAATCGGTGTCTACTGGGGGAGTAGTGCGGGGGGGGGCTTTGTTTACCTTCATGGGTAAATGGGCTGAGGTCTAGGGCTGGTGTGCTGTTGTGAATATTATGAATGAATGCGGACTGGTTCTCTCTGGTCCGCCTCCCCTTAACGTTGTGTACATGGACTTGCCCATTCTACAGTATGTTCGTGGTGTTAGTTCATTTATTCATTAACCCCTTCATGGTGCACACCACAGTGGAGGTTGCTGTTTACACCCACCACTGGTGCTCCGTGTTAGCATCAGTCCTTTGCTTTTGACATGGTGAAACAGTGCCCCGCCCGGCCGACGCCATGAGGTGGGTCGGCCCGGCGAGTGGTTGGTGGGCTGCTAAAGCCTGTACCGCCACGGTATGGAATTGGCAGCGATTAGAACTGTGTTCGAATTGCTGTTTTTTCTATCAACAAATGGTGTCTGGTGGCGGGGCCTTGAGGGCCAGCCGACGTCGACACATCGCGCAAGGTTGTTGACGTTATTAGCTTTGACCCAGCCGCAAGCTATAACCGCTTAGGGCTCCCCTCTCCGCAGAGGATTTTGGTCTTCCGCTGGAGCGCGGGCGGTATTTGTCCTAGGCCCCACACCGCCTCACACCGCGCAGCCAGAAGAAGAGAGAGCACAACCTCATCAGCGGCGATGACGAGTCCCTCGACAGGCGGCCATGTTTTCCCCCGCCAGAGGTATCCTGGGCGTTGAATCGACAGGTGTCCACAAGGCCGACAGCCTTGGCGTCCGACGGGTCGGCCATGTTGGATGGGCTCGGCTTGGAATATACAAGCCGTCGCTGTCCTGCCGCGAGCAGCCGCTCTCCGATCACTCCCTCCCCCAACACCAGCGGAAAAAGGGGGCTCTGATTGTTTCCTTTGGCTGCGGGCCGTGTGCCTTCGTTGAAGCGCGGGCGGCCCCACTTTTCGCTTCTCATGGGGACAGGGGCTGACACCCAGTTGATGGCTGAGCCTGGGTCTGTCCGTGAGAATGTTGTGCTGTCAAGCGGCTCCCACACCATAAGCTGTGTTGGTTGAGCCTGGTGTTACGTCTGTCAACTATAGGTGTTGTCAGCACGGGGGCTCGAAACCTTTTGAGGCACACAGTGCGGGCTTCCCCGGCCTCGCCTTCGCCAGGCCAGGTATCATGTTGGTGCCTCCCACTCCTGCGAGATCGGCAGTGGTCTGAAAAGAAGAGGTGCGCGTGATTTAGGTGGTAGTAATATCACTGCAGGGCTACGGTGTGTAGGAACCCATGGGGTCCTCACCCCTTGCATATCCGGCTGCAGAACAACTCGTCAGCATGTTCTGGAGGGGTGTTCAGTGGGGGGGCTTTTGTCACCTAGATTGATGTCAGCTTCCCCCGTATCAAACCGGCCCTTTCTGTCGGGGTCCCCCCTTGGGTGCGATTGCCTCGTGGGTAGTGTCAGGTTCCGACCCGACTCCACGGAACGCTCTGCTCGCACGGGTCCAGGGTTGGCTACCCACAGCCTATCTACAGTTCCTTGCGGACCTGCGCCACATGGCGGCGGGTGTGTTGGGAGTGTCATCACATATGGCTATGGCAGTACCATATGTCGAGGTGGATGGAGAGAACGCTGAGGCGGGGACTTGTATTTACACAACCCCACCCATTTTCGGGTTTGGTACAGACCCTATTGTCAGGGTCACCAGCAGTGACAGCTCTGGTCGACGAGATCTGATCTCTGTGGACGAAGCAAGCCATCGTCGTGGCGTTTTCCTCCCGGTGTTCTCTGGTGCCTGAGAAATCGGGAGGGGGGGGGGGTGTCAGACCCATGTTGGACCATGGGAAGGTTCGGTATTTTTTGGATCGTCTCCTACCTGTTGAACACTGTCAGGTGGGGGTCTGGTTCTCCTCCATAGACCTGTAGGATGCGTGTTCGCATTCCCGATCTTCCGTCCTAGGGCTTACCTACGCTGCGTTACAGGGTTAGCGTATGGGTACCAGGGGCTGCCCTTCGGCTTTTCTCTGGCTCCCCGCATCTTCACCAAGTGCGTGGAGGCCGCACTGGGGCCTCTGCGTCGTCAGGGGTTACGAAGTGTATTCTGCCCTGCCGACGTTCTGGTCCTTGGCGGTCAAGGTGGATCGTCAGGTCTCATGCCAGGCAGGGTTCCTACCAGCCTGGGGTTGCTGTAGACTGGAAGTGGAGTACTCCTCTTCCCATTCAACGGGTGGAGTGCTATGGGCATCCCTCTCAGAGCGTGTTGCGACACGCTCGATACGACGTCAGTGTCGTATATCGACAGACAGGGAGGAGTACGCTCCCCCCGTCTGCACCGGGCGGCGGGCGGCTGGCTATGGGCGTCCTCCATCTGCACGGCCTGAGGGCTCCCCACATTCCCGGCAGGGTGAATATGGGTACAGGTGTAATGTCGTGGGGATTACGTCCGGACATAGCCACGCAGGTCTGGGACCGATGCCGTGCCGCCTGGGATTTTTTCCCCATACATCTGTTAGGTCAGTTGTTGGGGCGGGTACGTTGAGGAGGATTGCGCCGGACCGGGGCGCAGCTGTGTGGTTCCCGGTCCTGATCCAGCTACTGGTAGCTCCGCCATGGCCTATTCCTTGGTCGGCGAAGGCCCTCACTCAAGCACACGGGTCGCTGTTCAGCACCCGGTGTTGTGCCAACGTCTGATGGTTTGGCTGGTGAGAGGGTAAGTCTGGAGAGGATGGACCCTTCTGTGGTTGATACCATCCGGAATGCGCATGCTCCCTCCACTGTCGCGCTTATGCGGGCAGATGGCGTATGTTCCAAGAGTGGTGTAAGGCGGGGGGGCAGGGACCGGTGTCCTGCCCCCTGGATACTGTCCTTGTTTACCTCCAGTCTCTCTTGGCTTCGACGGTGAGGGTATATGCAGCAGCTATATCCTCTTATCATGAGGGATTTGAGGGTGATGTTTTGTTCAGCCACCCTCTTGTGAAGCGTTTCCTGCTTGGCGCCCGACGCGTTAAGCCGGTAAAACGCTCTTTGGCTCCGAGTTGGGATCTTCAATTGGTCCTCGGTCGGTTGTCCTTGGCCCCGTTTGAGCCTCTTGAGCAAGCGCCGTTGGAACAGCTGTCGTTCAAGACCGCGTTCTTGCTGGCCGTCACCTCCGCTAAACGCGCGGGTGAGCTTTGTGCTCTCTCGGTACGACCAGAGTGCCTGTCTTTCGTTCCGATTGCGGTGCCACTCTGCGGCCTAATCCTGCCTTCGTGCCTACAAATATCCGGAGTTCCTTCCGCTCCAGGGATATTGTGGTTCAGGCATTTCAGCCACCTCCTCACGCTAGTGAGTTGGAGGCGGGCCTTCACCTGTCATGTCCGGTCCGGGCTTGGGGATTTACCTCAGCCGTACTCAGGGCCTCAGGGCTACGATCAGTTTTTGTCTGTTACGGTGGTTCTCGTGCTGGTAAGGCACTATCGAAACAGCGCCTGTCCCATTGGTTGTGTGAGGGCATTGCCCTTTGCTACACGTTGGCCGGACTGGCTCCCCCTGGGGGCGTCAGGGCGCACTCCACTCGTGAAACTTTTCTTTGGAAACGATTTTTTCCAAGGAAGAGTGAGTGGTGGCCATGCCCAGTACTATGTAGCACGCCACTAAGGGGCGGGGCCTGGCAGGTGAGGGGTGTATTTTGGTTTTTTCGTTGATGGAGTACAATAGGTACATGAGATGAGGTATATCTCTGTATGGCTTAAGAGCGGGACGCTTAGCCAGTACTCATATAACTATAACTCGTTAAGAGTCTAGGATAGTTAAGAGTTTAGGAGAGTTAAGAGTCTAGGAGAGTTAAGAGTCTAGGAGAGTTAAGAGTTTAGGAGAGTTAAGAGTCTAGGAGAGTTAAGAGTCTAGGAGAGTTAAGAGTCTAGGAGAGTTAAGAGTTTATAGGAGAGTTAAGAGTCTAGGAGACATGTGTATATATTTGTTTGTTTTGTTTGTTTCTTTATTCACACATATATGTACATACCTACACATAATCCTTTTACATATCTGTAGATACTGGAGAATAATCCAATGTTATTCCTACAGAGAGTACAGCTACTTGCAATGGGCCTGGTCTACAAGATACACTACATGACCAAGGTACCCATGTACATGTCAAAATACTTCCCAAAGGTCAGTGAATACCACGATCACAACACCAGAGGGAGCTCCACAAATCATGTTAAACCCAGATTCGGCTCAAACAAGGGACTAAACACAATTATGCCACATCAATGTGGAACGCCCTACCCAAAGCTGTAAAGGAATGTGAATCACTAACCACTTTCAAAACCACTCTCAAAGAACACCTACGGGAGACTGCAATTCGAAACTGGCCCCTGTAAATGTCCTAACCCAACCCCCTCCAATGTACAGTAAATGACCAAGTATGGTTTTGTCAATATTCCAATGTACAGCTTTGCTTGTACAGTTGTACAGTGTTCCCCACCTACCCCTCCTACCCACCCCCCCCCACCCCCCACCCCACCCACCCAACCACCTCCAATGTACAGCCCCCCCCCCCCCCCCACCTACCCAACCTCCCCCAATGTACAGTTTTTATGTCAAATGTATATACTCTCTTTTCTGGATTCTTTTTGTATCACAAACAGTACTGTATTTGCAAATCTGGTATGTCATAAATGTATAGATGTAGCAGTACTTCCGGTTTGAGAACGAGATGTAAGCGGTCACGTTTGGTCAACGCTCCGCTCCCGTTAATGTTAATTTTGCTTCAAAACCCTTTTTCTACAACACTAATGTGTTTAAATCTCATTGTAGTTTCAAGTTTCAAGTTTCAAGTTTCAAGTTTCTTTAATAGTTGTCATACAGAAGTACAGAATACTTTCATACAAAATGCTTCTTACTGTTACACTCCAGAGACTGTGCTAGACAAGATAGTATCAAATAACATAGTATGGCATGTAAATTAGAAGTAGAAAATGAGGTCACAGTGTTCAGTATAGACATATGTACAATGTTCGATGCAGAATAGACGTAACTGAGTTACCATATAATATACAATACTATGCAGTGTACTAATATACAATACTATATAGTGCAAAGCAGAAATGGGATGAGGTACAATTTAGGTACAATTTACAGTAAGGTGTACAAGTTGTAGTGCAATCCTTTATCAATAAATATAAAGTGTGGGGAGTGGGTGCTACAGTGTGTTTGTTTAAAGTGAGTGTGTGCTATAAAGTGTGGGGAGTGGGTGCTACAGTGTGTTTGTTTAAAGTGAGTGTGTGCGTGTGGATGTGTGTGCTATGTGCGTTTGATGGTTGTTGTGTAGTGTTCATTGTTCGTTGAGCAGCCTGATGGCCTGGGGATAGAAGCTTCTTCTGAGTCTTTCTGTGCTCGCCTTGAGACTCCGGTATCGCTTGCCTGACCGCAGCAGTTCAAAGAGGCAGTTGTTCGGGTGACTGGAGTCTTTAATGATTCTCTTAGCCTTGCCCCTGCACCGCTTGTTGTAAATGTTCTGGAGGGTGGGGAGCCCCCCTCCAATTGTGCGTTCGGCTGAACGTGTCACTCTTTGTAGTCTGCTTCGGTCTTGTGCAGTGCTATTCCCAAACCAGGAGGTGATGTTGCCAGTCAGGATGCTCTCTATTGTACATGAGTAGAAGTTCTTAAGGATCTTCTGACTGACTTGGAACTTCCTTAGGCGCCTGAGGAAGTAGAGGCGTTGTCGTGCCTTCTTCACAACACTGTCAATGTGTGTGGTCCATGTCAAGTCCTCGGATATGTAGGCTCCGAGGTACTTAAAGCTGTTCACTCTCTCAACCGGTGCCCCGTCGATGCTGAGGGGGCTGTAGTCCTTGACCCCCGACCTCCTGAAGTCCACAATCATCTCCTTTGTTTTGCTGACGTTCAGGGAGAAGCTGTTTTCCTGGCACCATCCCGCCAGGACCTTGACCTCTTCCAGGTAGGCCCTCTCGTCGTTGGCAGAGATCATATATATATATATTAAATAAGACCTTCTACTAACTATATCAACATAAAGAATCAACATGGGACCAAAGAAAGAATCTGGAAAGAGACACGGAGTAGACAATCTAACGGTCCCGGCGGTGACGCGCTCCGTGAAGGAGATAGCCGTGGATACCACCGCTCCCAACGCTCCTGCAACCTAATCCGAAACAGACATGGAGAATACACCACCCGATTTCGAGTCTCTGACTAATCTGATAAAGGACCTGATGGATAAAGCTGACGTCAAGGCTGACGCTTTTAAGTTATATATCGAGGCTAAATTCGAAAAGGTTAAAACAGCAGCTGCAAAACAAACCGAGCGTATTACTGCAGTTGAAAACACTGTGGTCGAATATACACTGAAAGTCGAGGAGAGCAAGAAGGCTCTTCATGAAGAAATCATGGAGCTAGCGGAGGAGATGCAACAGGTGGACAAAGAGCTTTGGCAGAAGATACATGACAACGACGAGAAATCAATGGAGATGTTGCTCGAATTCGAACATCACTCTCGTAGATTTAATATCCGTATAGTGGGATTGGATGAATCAGTCAAATGCACAGACGACTCATTTCCATCAGTGTTAGTTGAAATTCTAGGCAAAGAAATCCTCCCTACAATACCGATGGTGGATCATTGTAACAGAATCGGCACCCGAGACCCCAGCGGCAACAAAGTAAGAGTGATTATTGCTACTCTGCGTAAAACTGAAGTGAGAGACGTGATCATCAGGGATGCACGTAAGCAATGGGGAAAACTGAAATACAAAGATAAACCAGTGTCGTTCTACGACGATTTGTGCAGGGAGGCTATAAACCGACGAGCCCGTTACAAGGATGTGATGCAGAAGCTCTATAAGAAAAATCTCCAACCCAGCCTAGGCTATCCAGCGTTTCTTTCCATTGTGGGGGAAAATGGAAAAAGGATCGGGATACGCTCGCCTGAAGATGCCGAAGAGTACATGAAGGAAACACATCGTGATCCCGGCCCCTCGGCTAACTTCTAGAATGCACTGGACTTTTACAATGAAGGCCTGGGAACAATAACATTCGGTATGTACCTGCACATGAACCAGATATGGAAGATCAATAAACCCTCATAACGGTTTAATGCCCACACTTGTCGGGGTACGAACTGCATACAAGGATTTAAAAACCTCACTTTCATCTAAAGGTGTAAGCTTGGCGAAGTTATTTTAAAACTTAAAGCAATTGCTCCCTAACTTTAGGGATTTCTATTTTTATTTTTTTTCTCTGTTTTCTGTAAGGTTCCAACATATACCTGTTAGTAGAAGGTTCAAATGAATATGCTAATTGAGGCATATTTCAAATTTTTCATTTAATTTGTATTACATTAAAGGGAGGGTGTCTAGGCCACGAGTGACATTCTAATGAATTAGAATTAAAGTTTTAGATCCTATGGCAATTAGCATAGGAAAGTTAAGGATAAAAGGCTCACTCTGGGCTAACCGGTGGTGTAAGGGAGGGAGTTATACGCGAAGGTTGTGTCTAAGGAACACAGCCTTGTACGGCTCCCTGTGGGAGGGGGATTTAGGGGTTTATTTGTATATATGTATGTTTTTAAGCTCGGCTCTCAACGGGACCTCAATAGTTGGATGTATATCCATTGTGAATTCGTACTCCAGACGCATTACCAACAAGTACACAACAACATGTATAGATTATGGCTAGTTTGAATATAATGATCTGGAATACTGGGGGAATAAATAATCAACATAAACGCAAAAGCGTGCTCACACTGATGAAAAACAAACAGGTTGATGTGGCTCTTCTAAGCGAAACGCACCTTTTAGTGGAAGACAAAGCAACGCTAGCGGACAACATATATCATAACATTAGTCACTCTTCCTTTGGAACGAGATCCCGTGGAGTTGCTATAGTCGTGAAACGGAAGTTGAATATTGAATTGCAGGAAGTATGGTCTGATACAGATGGTCGGATAACCATAGCTAAAATTGTATACAGGAACAGGAAAATAGCGTTGGTAGCGGCATATGCCCCAAATCTGTACGAGGCTAACTTCTACGCTACACTTACTAGAACAATGTTAAACTTTCCTGAATACTCATTTATAATTGGCGCGGATTTTAATGTCATTTGGGATCCCGGGATGGATAAATCTTATCCCACCTTTTCCAATGACCAGAAAAATGTATCTAATGCGTTAAAGGATTGGTCTAAGAATACAGGTGTAAATGACCTATGGCGATCACTCAACCCTACGACCCGGAAGTACTCTTGTCGATCTGCAAGACATAGCACATTTTCCAGAATAGATTATGTTTTTGCATCCCCTAGACTATTTGATAACTATGACATGGAAATGGTACCCAATCAGATCTGTTATGGTTTGTAACCGACCCCAATCGCACAACACAAGACAGGTATGAGAGTAAGCCAAGAACTGGGCATTTATTGAAAACACACAGAAACGGCACTGTCCCTTTAAGGGAGAACACAAATTACTGGATAACAAGAAGGGAAAAGGCACAGTGCCTTTAAGAGGCGAGCTGGCTAAGGGGAAAGCTAAGGGAAGGCTAACGGAACAGGGCCGGGGCAAGGGACAAGGCAGGAACAGGGAGGGACAGGAGGACTGGACAGGGAGGACAAGGAGGACTAGAGAGGGGAGACAGGGACAGAGGCCCGCGGAGGCGGGCTGGGGACAGGGAGGACTAGGAGGACTAGAGTGGGGAAACAGGGACAGAGGCCCGCGGAGGCGGGCTGGGGAGAGGGAGGACTGGAGGGACTAGACAGGGGAAACAGGGACAGAGGCCCGCGGAGGCGGGCTGGGGAGAGGGAGGACTGGAAGGACTAGACAGGGAGGATTAGGAGGACTAGAGAAAAACAGGGTAAGGCCTTGGAACAGGGCGAGGGCTGGAGCTGCATACTGGGACAGAGAAAAACAGGGTAAGGCCTTGGAACAAGAGCATTAATGAATGTTGCTGCTCTGCAGCTTCTCCCAGGATGGTAGTCTGGGGAAGCAGACGATGACGTCAGAGCCGCTCTGCAGACTTCTCTCGGCAGAATCTCCGAGGTGGTAGCGGGACCGAGAGGGAGAGAGGGAGCGAGTTAGCTCAGAGTGCAGTTGGAACAGAGCAGGTGACAGGAGAGGTGACTTGTACCCAAAAACAGAGTAAACCAAGTGACTGAATCTTCGGTGTATATACACACTGTGAGTAACGTCCCAAACACAATTCCACGTGATAGAAATCTTCGGTGCAAATTAAACACTGTGAGCGAAGTCCCAAAATACAAATCCAAGTGATAATATCTTCGGTGTGTAAACACACAGTGAGCGATGTAAAGGCCAAAATATTATCCCAATGTACTATCCAAGACAGTCATAAAAACTCACCCAGGCGCTGTGCGTAAAGAGAGTTGGATCAAAACGGGGCGAGCGCGTCGCCACGGGGAAACGGGTTGTCCAAGCGGAGGTCTGAGTGGTGCGCGACTGCTTGGAGTACGCGCCGGTACGAAGGGCGCATCTGGCGCGGAGGTCTGAGTGGTGCGCGACTGCTTGGAGTGCGCGCCGGTACGGAGGGCGCATCTGGCGCGGAGGTCTGAGGGGTGCGCGTCTGCTTGGAGTACGCGCCGGTACGGAGGACGCATCTGGAGTGCGTCTGAATGCGCGTCTGGGGTGAAGAGCGCGTCTGCGCGGAAGAGCGCGCCGGCTCGGAGAGACGCATCCTCCCGTAGAGTATTAGGAAGCGATGCGCGTCTGGAGTGAGAAGCGCGCCTGCTGCGCGGAGGTCTGGATGCGCGTCTGGGCGTCTGCTGCGCGGAGGTCTGGATGCGCGTCAGGACGTCTGCTGCACGGAGGTCTGAAGTGGAACACTGGGATACCTCCCGTGGAAGTTTAGAGAGCGCAGTCCAGTGACTCCCTCAGGCAACGGCGACAGGAGGCGAAGGCTGGAGCGCATCTCACGCCGGAGATGAAAACAGCATAAACAGACAGAGGACCTCCCGAAGGAGTCTTGGTGATAGAGAATAAGATACGGAATGATACGGCACGACCCGACAAGGGACAGAGGGGAAGAGCGAGGTACTTAAAGCCCACAGGGGAACTAATTAGAATAAACATCAGGTGCGTGAGGGTAATTGATACTTGAACTAAAAGTGTGAGTTCGGCACCAGACCAATCAAACACATACTGACAGGTAGTCCAAGGGTGTGGCTGCTGAAGAGAAAACGAGAGTAACGAACGCGAGGGTGGGGGCTAGTGAGGTGAGGAGAATGCAATTGATTAAACAGTAGGCTTAAAGGAACAGAGCGAGTAGGTAAGCAACAGGCTTAAAGGAACAGAGCGAGTAGGTGAGCAGCGGACAAAACCTCACAAGATCACTGTTATTTACTCCTAAAAGGATCATTTGGTATACTGTCATCCCGAGCCCCAAGATGGCGATTTAACTCGATATTGCTGAAAAACAAGGAATTCATTACACAATTCAAAGAAGCTCTTGTTGTATTCCTACTGGAGAATGCGAAATCGGTACAGGACCCCAGAATATTATGGATGTCGGTAAAGGGATTTATCAAGGATTTTACCGGGAACTTTTCCTCCAAAATACGCAAGAATCGTTGTTCAAAACTGGCAGCCCTGGAAACGCTTTACTCTACGTTATTTTCCTCTTTACAATACAACTACTCGGTTCGATTGGAATCTCAAATTAATGTGTTAAAAAAAGAGATTAATGCCATTTTTAAACAACAATCTGAAGTTTAAATACGTAGCACAAGACAACAGCATTACTTTCATGGTTCTAAACCAAGTCACCTACTAGCTATGCAGTTATGAGCCAACGCAAAATTTGCAGATATAACTACTATTAAGGCACAGCAAGGACTTGTTACAGACCCTAAAAAAATCAACGAGACATTCAAGGAGTTCTACTCCAACTTTTACAAATCAGAAATGGCCTTCGATCAAAACAAAATGGACATATATCTTAATCAAATTAACCTTCCTAAACTATCAGAGGATGACGCAAAACAGTTAGAAACACCCATCACACTAGATGAACTTAGGGAGGCCATATCTGAAATGCAAAGTGGTAGGGCTCCTGGAAGGGATGGTATCCCACCAGAAATGTACCTCTCATGTTGGGATGTAATTGGACCCCTATTACTTAATATGATTTTATATTCAATCAAGGAGGGGAACTTCCATAAGATCGACAATATTGCACTCATAACAGTCCTCCTTAAAAAAGACAAATACCCCACCGATTGCGGTAGTTATAGACCCTTAAGCCTCCTTGGAACCGATATCAAGCTGTATTCCAAGGTATTAGCCATCAGACTTCAAATGCATATGACGTCTTTAGTTCATCCTGATCAGACTGGCTTCATAAGAGGCCGCTTGATCACGGATAATATAAGACGGTTACTACATGTGCTTGATGCCAGCAAGGATGACACGACACCTATAGCGATGCTGTCCCTGGATGCGATGAAAGCCTTTGATAGGTTGGAATGGTCTTATTTATGGGCAGTATTAGAAAGGATGGGGTTAGGAAAAGGATTCATTGATATGATTAAAGTATTATACAAAGACCCATCGGCCATGATTACAACAGGTATAATCACCTCCGAAATCTTTCCGGTATCGTGCTCCTCCAGACAGGGTTGCCCTCTTAGTCCCGGACTATTCGATTTATCATTAGAGCCTTTAGCACAATATATAAGACAATCCCAATCTATAGAACCAATCGCAATTAAAGGCACACAACATCATATTAGTTTATATGCGGATGACGTAATATTGTTCATACAAAACCCTAACACCTCAATGCCTCATCTTCTCAAGTTGATTGATGACTTTGGCAATCTATCGGGATTTAGGATAAATTGGCCAAAGTCGGCTTTCCTTCCACTTAATACCCCTGCAAAGAATACACTCCTTCCAGAAAAAATACCAATGGTTAAACACTTCAGATGTTTAGGAGTTGAAGTATTCCCTACTATAAGCCAAACGGTGAAGTACAATTACATAAAATTCCAAGATAAGATCAAATACGACTTTGACAGGTGGTCCAAACTCAAAAACTCAGTACAGGCACGGGTATCAATAGTTAAGATGGATGTTTTACCTAGAATCAACTTCATTAGCTCAATGTTACCGTTACCCCCTCCTGATGGTTACTGCAAAAAATTACACTCCACCGCATACAAATTTATTTGGAATAACAAACCTCCACGTATAAAAAGATCCACCGCACAGAGAGACAAAGCCGACGGAGGTATGGCATTTCCAGATTTTTACCACTATTTGAAAGCGTACTCTTTAAGACCACTGACAACCTGGTTTGATTCCCAAGCATCTGTATCCTGGAGAAACTTAGAAGTAAATATAGTAGCACCACATAGACTGCAGGACATAGTATACACCATATTATCAATTAAGCAATGCGAATTGAAATTTGGCCCCCTTATTACTCATGTGATCCGAATATGGCGTGAAACACAAAATAAATATTCTAACCAACATAAATGGCATAGTCATACTCCCCTATTCAATAA
Organism: Notolepis coatsorum; assembly: GCF_963971535.1. Classification (NCBI taxonomy): domain Eukaryota; kingdom Metazoa; phylum Chordata; class Actinopteri; order Aulopiformes; family Paralepididae; genus Notolepis; species Notolepis coatsorum. The sequence continues at coordinate 42,305,469 of NC_140174.1, forward strand.
CAATGCACTCCTGATTGGAAAACGACCTATAAGATACCCTAAATGGGAAAAGCAGGGCATACACACATTAGGAGATGTTTTCAACAAACGGGGTTTTTGTAGCTATAAAGACATAAATAAAAAATTGTATCTCACCAGTTCCACATATTATTTTTACGCACAGTTATTGGTTTGTTTGAAGGCTCATGGAGTCCCATTAAGGATACCAATTGAGCACCACAGATATCACAAATTCTTCTATGACATTGAGAGGTTTTGTATCAGATTTTTATCATCACTTACTAACGTCCTCGTATGGAATCCTCCCCCTAGACTCAGTCTGGAGGAGGGATATACCAGACTTGGAAATAAATTTTGATTGGCAAGAAGTCTGGGCAAACATTCAAATTGCGTCACGTAACCCGGACCATCAACAAATTAATCTTAATTATATTCATAGGACATACTTGACTCCTATAAGATTGAACAGAATGGGACTTAAACAAGACTCCAGATGTTCCTTATGTACAAATGGGGATGAGGGTACATTTATGCACATGTATTGGGATTGCCCACCAGTTAAGATATTCTGGAAAGAAGTGGCCCAGCAATTATCAAATGTCTTATTTCTGAACATACCTGTACACCCCTCTGTATTGCTGTTGAATGATGTTTTTCAGTATGGAGCCCCTATACAGCTAAAGAGATTAGTTTTATCTGGTCTCACAGCGGCTAAAAAGCTGATAGCATCACGATGGTTTCAACCGGAAAAAATGTGTCGGAAGGTATGGGTTCTTACATATCTATCTAGAAATATCTACAGCAAGAATTTTAGGTGTCAGTGAAGCCAAAATTGCAATCTGGTTAGAAGTGGTGGAGAGAATAAAAGCTAGCATATGAATTGTAGTGCCTGGTTAGGAACGAATGATAATGGATGGATTATCCAAGTAGGGGTCCGGGGGGGGGGGGGGGGGGGACGAGCGAGAGCATATGTATGTAGGGTATTAGATAGCAAGTATTAGGTGTATATCTCGTATACTACATTTATTTAAATGATGATTTCATTGGATGTTTACTGTTAATGCTTGTATGTCTAATTTTATGTTATGTTTAAAAAATAATAAAAAAATAAAATACAAAAAAAAGATGTAGGGGTACTGTCATGTATGTCATATATGTCCTGATGAATTGAAAATGGGGGACCCTGATGTAAACAAGACGAAAGTCTTTCTCTGGTCTGCATCCCCTTAACAATTGTGTGTATTGAGCTATACTGTATTGTACCCATTCTGCAATCTGTTAATAAAGTTTTCAATCAATCAATCAGACATTTTTGCAAGTATTATTTATCGTCTGATGCCATCTAGTGGGCATTCACTGGAACGTGCATCTGAGACTGTGGACTGCTTCCGGGTCGGCGCGATGCGCTATTTAAATGACACTCATAGCCAAAGGGTTGTAATGATAAGAGCCCCGTGGGCGATCTAACTGGCGGTACGTTGCATTGTACATTGCATTGTATGCGCTGATCATGCTTCTAATTATTATTTATGTACATGTAGCTAATGAATGCCGTTTGTTTCCTGTTTTACATTCTAGGTAAATAATCGAATGACTGCTATTGACTGTCTACAACCTAACGAAGGGCTGACTGTAACCTAACTAACAGCTATACTACCTGGCTGCTACTAGCTACCTGCTGACTAATTGACCACCTGGCGGCTGTTTGGCTAATGTTGGAGTGCTTGAGTGTTTGGATACTATATCCGAATAAAAGACATACAAGCTAAAATCGGAATTGTTTCCTTTGGTCCGGATAGTTGATCGCCTGCACCCTTCCAAAGGGGAGATCTAATTAGCACTGATAGACTGTGACTTACAGGGGCTAGCTTCAGTGGCCTTACCGGCAAGGAAGTGGGCCTCTCCAGTATGTAGGAGGGCAGTCACCTCCACGGGTGAGACAACCCGACAGTGTACCCCTGGTCAGTCCTCATCCGAACCCCACTGGCACGCCTCAGTCAAGGAGTGTCCGTGCCATGCCAAATGGCAATGAGGGCACATCACAGGAAGGCTTCGCGCCCCACAGGAGTTCCGGTATGACCACCGGCTCCCAGGGGGCCAGACCCAGAATAAAACTTGCAGCCAGTTCTCTGGGGACAGGAGGACCTATTGGCACTGGCAGGATAACTGGGACAGCCTCCAGGCGCTAGCAGAACCCTCAGGTTTACCAGTGTGTAAATTATACCACCTACTGGACAGTGTGGAAGGGCCACTGAGGAAGAAGCTTGGACTGGATCACTGCAGAACCGCAGATGATCTTTAGGCTCCTAGATAACCGCTTTGGGGACAGGAGCACGATTGCAAGCCTGATCTTGAAGGATCTGGAAGACATACCTGTGGTAAGAAGCAACCAGGCCAGGCAGACGATAGACTTAGTCCAGGCAGTGGAAACCGCACTGTATGATCTAAAAGACCTTGGCATGGATGACATCATCAAGAACCAGATGACTGTCGCCACCATAGAAAAAAAGCTGCCTGCAGGCATGAGAGAGAAGTTGATCTGCTATGACATTTACATTTACATTTACATATAGTCATTTAGCTGACGCTTTTATCCAAAGCGACTTACAAGTTCTGTATGACAAGTCATCAGGAAGGGTACAACTCGATCAGCTGAGTAACAATGTTCATCAAAGTGTTGCGTGTTACAGTGTAGGTTAGTTTATTAGGACAAGTGCATGACAGTAAAGTTAGTTAGGGTTAGATCTTATTTTTATTTTTATTTTTTGGCCGGCAGGTGGAGCAATTCTGTTTTGCTTAGGTTCAGTTTGAGGTGGTTGGTCATCATCCAGGCGGAGATGTCGGACAGACAGGCAGCGATCCGCTCAGAGACATGGATATCTGAGGGAGGGAAGGAGAGGAAGAGTTGAGTATCATCGGCATAACAATGATACGAGAAGCCATGAGACGTGATAATGTTACCCAGTGATTTAGTGTAGAGGGAGAAGAGAAGGGGTCCTAGGACTGAGCCCTGGGGGACACCCGTCCGCAGGGGGCGGGTGGCCGACAGGGTCCCTCTCCATGATACTTGGTAGGAGCGGTCATTGAGGTATGATGTCAGCCATGTCAGCGCAGAGCCAGCCACTCCCATTCCTGCGAGGGCCGCGAGGAGGATCTGATGGTTGACTGTGTCGAAGGCTGCAGATAGATCTAGGAGAATCAGGACAGAGGAGAGGCCTTTCGCTTTTGCTAAGTGAAGTGCCTCTGTGACCGCAATGAGGGCCGTTTCTGTGGAGTGGCCAGTCCGGAAGCCAGACTGATTAGGGTCTACTCTAGGAGATCATTCTGTAAGAGATAAGCAGTAAGTTGGTTGGATACAGCACGTTCAAGTGTTTTAGAAAGGAAGGAGAGAAGAGAGACAGGACGATAGTTGCCTATGACGGTGGGGTTCAGGGTTGGTTTTTTTATGAGGGGCGTGACTCTGGCTTGTTTTAGGGAGGTGGGGACCACCCCCGAGTTGAGTGAGGAGTTGATGGTTGCAGTTAGGAATGGGAGGATGTCCGGTGCTATGGTCTGGAGGAGTGGGGAGGGTAGCTGGTCCAGCTGGCATGTAGTCGGACGGTTCAACGTTACCAGTGTCAGGGTCTCGGCTTCTGTAATGGGAGAGAAAGATGACAGAGTGAAGGATGAGGTTCTCGATTCAGCGTTTGGAATGGGTGGGGGTTGGGAGAAGGAGCTGCGGATGTTCTCCACTTTTTCCTCAAAGAAGATCGCAAAGTCTTCGGCAGAGAAAGATGAGGGAGGAGGGGGTGGGGGGGGGGAGTGAGGAGGGAGGACATGGTAGCATGCAGTTTGCGAAGATTCTTGGCAGAGCCCTCGATCCTATGGTGAAAGAAAGAAGCTTTGGCATTAGTAATGGTTATGGAGAATGTTAACAAGAGGTTGTGATATGTGTCGATGTCAGCAGTGAGGCGTGACTTTCTATACTTCCTCTTAGCCGCTCTCAGGACCTGTCTTTGTTCTCTCACTGCATCTGTCAGCCATAGACTGGGTGGGGAACGGCGGGCAGGTTTCTCAACGAGGGGACAGAGCTTGTCGAAGGAGGTTGCAAAGGCTGAGAGGAGGGTGGAGGTTGCCATCTCTGTGGGGAGAGCAGAGAAGGTGTCACTCAAAGGTAGAGCGGATAGTATGTCAGAGGAGAGGGTGGAGGGGGATAGGGAGGGCAGGTTGCGTCTGAGTGAGACGGTTTGAGTTGGGGTTAGTGAGAAGGATATGAAGGAATGGTCAGATACATGTAGGGGAGGTACCGTGGTGTTAATGATGCTGGAGTTACGGGAAAATATGAGATCCAAGGAGTTGCCTGCTTTGTGGGTGGGAGGCATGGCAGTGGGAGTCAGGTCAAACGATTGTAGGAGGGAGACCACTGGGACCGACTGAGATGAGTCAGGCAGGTTGAAGTCGCCCAATAGAAGGAAAGGGGTACCATCTTCCGATAAGGAGCTTAGAAGCATGTCCAGCTCATCTGTGATGTGATCGAGCAGACCTGGAGGGCGATAGAGTGTAACAATGGTGAGATTGAAAGGATTAGAGACAGATACTGCATGATATTCGAGAGAGGAGAGTGACAGTTCTGGGAGTGGTATTAAGTTTCGCTATGAGCGAGACCCCGCAAATGGTGTCACACCTGGGAGCTACTTTGACAGACTCTTATTGTTTCTGAAAGGGCAGGAGAGGGTCCTCGAAAGGCTGGCACAGCTAGAAATCGGGACCACCCATGCTAGTCAAAGGCCAAGCCAGCAAGAGAGGCTGGGCGACAGAGGAAGCGGACAGTCATTCACCAAAACAACAGCGAGTGAGGTCAAGAGGGAGTCCCAGAGGGACCCGTGCACCATGTGTGGAGAAGAAGCACATGGAAGTAGACTTTACTTCTGTCCGGCCTTCAAGAAGGCTAAATTATCAGAGAAGAGAGCCCAGGTGAAGAAGGCAGGGGCTGGCAGCGCGTGTGAGAAGAGATTCCTCTGCAAAAAGTAAGAGTGTGTGATAGGGGTGTAACGGTACACAGAAGCCACGGTTCGGTACGTACCTCGGTATTGGTGTCACGGTTCGGTACGAATTCGGTACAACAGGAAAAAAATATTTATAATAATTATTATATATTTATAATAATTATTATAATTATTATTATTATTAAATAGAATAATTTTCTATAGGCTTGCCGTGGTAGTCAGTGATACTGGTGTCATTCTGTGTTCAGGCATCCACTGATTAAATTAATTGCCTACTGCCCCCATAACAACTTAGGCTTGTTAAGTTTCAGTTTCACTTGTAGAGAGGATTTAACTGCATGTGAAGCCGAGACTGAAGACTAAATGACATGTTACATGTTGACATGTTACACAACAATGGCAGATGATTTATCAATATTTTGGATTTAAACACACTAGCAGTTCAACTGGAGAGGAGCTCAGATGATCAGTCCGGAAAAGTATTTTTTATCAGCTGTGAGTCCGCGGGAGAAGGTTGGCGTGTGTGTCTGTGAGTGACACACCAACTTGGTGTGTGTCTGTGTGTGTGTCTTTCCATTCGTTAACATTATTGGGCGAACAAGAAAACTAAAGAAAACTGTAAAATTGTAATGACCCTGCTGTGTTAAAAACATGATATAATTCATTCATGGTTAGGGACACCCGACACCTGTAAGGGGAGGGGAGGGAGGAGGGGAGAAACAGCCTTCAGTGCAGAGGGTCAGTGCGCGTTGTTATTTGTTCTGTCTGATTGTCATCGTGCGTGCGCTTACAAGCTTCAACATTTTATTCATCATCTAAATTTGGCAATACAAGCTTAATATTCAACGTTAAAGATCAATGTAAGCCAGTTAGCCAGTGTAAAGTAAAGATATTGAGCATAGATTTGTAAAATGTGCAACCCTAGTTTCACCTAGTGCCATGGTATGAGACGTATTCTTCGTATGGCTGCACGTACCGCACCATGAGTCACGTACCGTAAATTCGCGGGACGAATACACGTACCGTTACACCCCTAGTGTGTGAGCATCATTTCCTCCTCTGCTCCAAGGCACAAGGTAGGAGTGAAGCAACCAAGGAACCCAACGCTAAGAAAGGACTCCAAAGCCTGACGGAGGAGCAGGAGGAAGTCATAGCAGAGTTACACATGTCAACGGTCCAAATGGAAGCGTTCCAAAAAGTTGGACGTTGGAGCTCTAGTAGAGCAAACACACAAGCTTCCAATAATGGTGACTGTAATGTTCCCATGTGCAAGAGTTCGTTTGGACAGTCTGCCTTCTCTGTTAACGGGGCAAACCTTTTCTTTTGCCTCTTTTCTTTTGCCTCTTTTGATGCTCTAAACTCAATTTCATTGTGCCAACAATGACAATACAAGATTCTATTCTATTCTAAACTTATGGAACTCTCTGCTTACTGGCTTAAAACTGGAGTCCAATGCCAACGTCTTCAGCAGAGGACTCAAGGTATGGCTGAAACCAAAGCACCAGTGCTCACATATGTAGATGCGGACTGGTTTTGTTGTTTTGATCATGGACTCTTGCTCTGATAACTATTTGTTCTGATTTGTGATTTTAATTCTGTATTTTACTGTTAATTTTATTATATCTTTTAGAAAAGCCTCAATGGACTAGTGTTGAAAACTAGCACTTGTGCTATAAACACGCAAAACAACGCATCTGGTCTGTCCACTGTGGCTGGTCCAATGTAGCTGTGGTGTCCATTTTAAATACATGTTTTCATTCATTCATTCATGATGTTCATGGATGTCACAACAAGAAGGGGAGACTGTGTGGGAGCCCTGATTGACCTCGCCTCAGACACCAACTATATCACACACAAAGCCGCCAAAAGACTGGGGCGAGCCAATCACACTGGTCGTGTATGGTGTTAGGAAGATGGCAGTCAGAGTTGACACAAAAAGGTATGTTGTGGCAATCAAGGTATGGACCCAGAGAGGGACCTTAAGGTGCCACAAGATGCTCTGCTATGGCCTTGAGGACATTGCCAAGGTGGATCGAGTGGTGAACTCAAAGAAGCTGCGCTGTTCTTCCCATGTGTCAAGCCAGGAGAATTGGCCCAGCCTGAGACCATTGACCTGCTCATCAGCACCCGAGGACGCGAAACCCTCTGACTTGCCGAGTGCTACTCAGCCAAGTTGCTGGACTATATGACCCGATTGGCCTCGTAACTCTGCTGAAGCAGAAGGGAGTGATTCTCGTGAGGAGAGCCTTCCAGGAAGCTGGCAAGATGACTACGGTCACTTGGGACCAGCCACTGTCCGATGAACTCTGTGAGAAAGCAGTGGAGCTGTTCAAAGAGTACACTCTCAGCTGAGCTGCGCCACATTCCGAAGAAGCATCACACCCGCCGGCTGGCGGGGCAAACCGTGGGGGATCACGTTCTCAGATGGGAGCTGTGACTCCTATGGCGCCGTGCTGTACCTGCAATGGGAGACGCCCGAGGAAGTAGTCACCCGGCTGGTGGAGTCAAAGGCGAAACTGACCCCTCCTGACCTGAAAGGTGACCCGGTGAAAGCAGAGATCTGTGGAGCTTTGTTCACCTCCCGTCTAAAGGGCTACATGGTGAAGCATGGAAGGATTGAAGTGGAGAGGTGGTTCCACTTCGTAGACAGCCATCCAGAGGGAAAGCTACGGATTCCAGACGTTCTTCGCGAATTGAGTCAGAGAAATCCAAAAGGCTGGTCACGCAGCTGACTGGTGGTGGATACCCGGAGAACGCAACGTCGCTGACCTAGTCACGAGAGGCTGTTGCACCCCAGAGCTGCTCGGAGAGGGCTCTGCATGGCAACGTGGTCTTGACTTCCTCACCAACTCTGAAAAAGAATGGCCCAAAAAGTCAGCCTCCAAAGTAGCTACTGCTGTGAGAGACGCCGTGAGCAAGCTTCAGAGAAAGGCCTTCTCAGCTGCTACCACAAGAGCGCAAGCAGAAATGATGCCTTCCCCTGCCAGTTCAGAGGAAGAGAAGACAACAGCCAAGAAAGGAGCCGGTGTACCGCAAACTTTGTCAGATGCCACTGTCTTGCCAGACAGAACCCCTGACAAGCTTTGTGGCGGGGCACTCACAGGCCAAGTCAACCCGAGAAGTTCACTTAAGAAGCTCTGCTGCATCGTCGGCTTTGTCAGAAGGGCAGTAAAGTTCTGGATGGCAGTGAAGTTCCGGAAGGTCCCGAAGACGAGAGCTCATACGCCGGCCCGTACACCAGCAAAGTGGGAGGCATTGACAGTTAAGGAATGCCAAAACGCATTTGATGAACTATGCCTGGCTGCGCAGGAAGGCGTAGAGTTCCCTGTAACCACCCTGGACAGGCTTGTGGTCTACAAAGATAAATACTCCAAACTCTTACTGTGCCACGGCCAAGTCCAAACCATGGCCAAGGAATGGCCCGGAGTGACCTTACTTCCCTACAGGGAGTGGGTCAGCGTCCTCCTGGCAGAGGAAGCGTAAGAACGTAAGAACAAGGTGAAGATGTGTTGTCAAGTCACGAGCAAACTCCCCCCGGAGCGCCTTGCCTGTTTCTGGCGTAATTTGCATCTTTTTTCACGGACACCGTTGAACTATCACTGTAGATAGAGTGAGAATTGTATTTTTGTTTCCCTTAATAGAAGTCCATTTGTATCGGTAGAACACTTTCTATGGGTTTGGGTAGTTTTCTTAGCCCTTACAGCCAGAATACTAAGTGGGAGGTGGAAAATAATCCAACGTTATTCCTAGAGACATTTTTGCAAGTATTATATATCGTCTGGTGCCATCTAGTGGGCATTCACTGGAAGGTGCGTCTGAGACTGTGGACAGTTGAACTGCTTCCGGGTCAGCGCAACGCGCTATTTAAATGACACTCATAGCCAAACTGCTGTAATAGACCACCGCAACACTTACGGGATTCTGAAATCGGGGAGGAGATAGCGGGGGGAGCAAATGAATGAATGTGGATGAGAGTGTAGTGGATTTTCCCAAGCTCAAACGCATAATGTATTTCCTTGGATCAGGTCTACCGCTACGGGTCGTTACTAAACATGGTAGGGATCAGTGCACCACACCATTTTAGAAATATCACATATGCAGTGATTGACTATAAGTAGAAATAGGCCTCACAGCAATCAGCAACCCCCCAAGACCTGATACTGGCTGACAAGGCTGAAGTGGAACAAAAGGGCTGTTTACCACAACAGTAAACGCCCTGGTGTTACTTCAATACAGGCGGCATCTGGCTATAGAAAACGATAGGGCAGTCACCCAAATTGGGGGTTGTATACAAAGTCCCCTAGCTTCAAAGGAACCAGCCTCTCCTGTTTTGGCATGAGGAGACAGCTGCAAGAAGCCAAATTGATAAGAATACACTAAATTTGGTGAGAAAGTCTGAATCAGTTAGTAAAAACAGTTATTCAGGTTTACAAAGTATCCCTAGCTTCAAAGATATAGCAATTAATCTGTTTACAATACTAAACGGATTAAATTAAGACTAAATTGGCCATTATTCAAGATATAGGGTTTAAAATAAGTGTAACTGCCTAGCAGAAAGACTAAATTAGATGTTTAAGCAAAATAAACATTACTTTTGATTGATAACTTGATAAATCTAATTTGCCAGATACATTTAAACGTGAAAACTGAAGAATTCTCTAAATCAAGATTCAGTCTATTTACAGCCAGCAAAGATATGCCCTCATAAGGGAAGATCCGGTGTAGACGAGCTTCAAAATGGCCGCTACACAGTCTCATCCAATCAGAAGCTCTTTCTCTTCTTAAGAAGTCCTCCCAGCTGACGTAAAAATAGGGGAGGAGGAAACGCGTTAAAACGAGCAGTTTGAGAGAGTAGAGAACAGAACGAACACAAACGAACAGACGCATGTTTTTTCCCCCTACTGGACGTGAATGACGACGAGCTGAGACGGAAACCATCGAACCAGCGAGGAGACGAGACGAGATACTTTGCTTGTAGCGAATTAGTCTGGAACACGAGCTGAGGGCACAGTCTCATGCTTTGTTGTTTCATTGCACCATTTTTCATTCAAGCCTTTTGTTATTCACTTTTTGACTCTGCCAATAAAAGCGGGTTTTTACAGTAACTTAACTCTCCTCTCCTTTATTTCAACCGCTGTCTCTCCGCCGTCGATACAAGGCAATTTCCTGGTCTTTGAAAGTACAAGGGAATTAGTAACGGACAAACACACAACGCAGAGTAGATTAAGCTGGTTCTGTATATCAGAACCATAGACCCTTGTCACTTCAAGAGCCTTGATGTAAGTGGTTGCAGCTACGGTTGTGGGGGTGCTAGAGACATGATCGAATAGACTTTTATGCGCCTGAATCTCCTGAACACGGCGCGACCCATTCCTAATCGATCAGAACTAAATCGGCAGAGATAAAGTTCCTTTTTCAGCACCTACTCCCCATACGCATGCGCAGATTGTCAACGGAGTCTGAGCGGCGCGAGGCGACGCGCGAATGAATGTTGAATGTTCCATCAGAGGGGGGAGCTTCGGTGGCCAGTGTCATTTCAGCTGAACAGGATAATGAAAAAATGATCCCACTCAATGGCCAGACGCGTCTTATGGCGACATCTACAATTACCTCATTGAGTCTCCAGGTAGACTAATGTTTATATTTAAGTGCAGTGGTCTATAGCCACTCACACTACCACCACAAGCTCCCCCCTCTGATGGAACATTCAACATTCATTCGCGCGTCATCTCGCGCCGTTCAGACTCCGTTGACAATCTGCGCATGCGTATGGGGAGTAGGTGCTGAAAAAGGAACTTTAGCTCGGTCTATTTAGTTCTGATCGATTAGGAATGGGTCGTTCAGGAGATTCAGGCGCATAAAAGTCTATTCGATCATGTCTCTAGCACCCCCACAGGCCACAGCCGTAGCTGGGACCACTTACATCAAGGCTCTCATCCACATTCATTCATTTGCTCCCCCCGCTATCTCCTCCCCGATTTCAATGTAATGCGGAAGTGCAGTGGTCTATGATAAGAGCCCCGTGGGTGATCTAACTGGCTAACGGTACCTTGCATTGTATGCGCTGATCATGCTTCTAATTATTATTTATGTATGCATAGTACATGTGGCTAATGAATGCCGTTTGTTTCCTGTTTTACATTCTAGGTAAATAATCGAATGACTGCTATTGACTACAACCTAACTAAGGGCTGACTGTAACCTAACTAACAGCTATACTACCTGGCTGCTACTAGCTACCTGCTGACTAATTGACCACCTGGTGGCTGTTTGGCTAATGTTGGAGTGCTTGAGTGTTTGGATACTATATCCGAATAAAAGACATACAAGCTAAAGTCGGAATTGTTTTCTTTGGTCCGGATAAAACAGTTGATCGCCTGCACCCTTCCAAAGGGGAGATCTAATTAGCACATATATTATAGACTGTGACTGACTGGATATTTGGACAGATACTATATCTATATATTATGTACATATCCCTTACCTACTCTTACTAGTTATGCTGCTGGCCAGTATGACTACTACCATAGTGTCTCTATACCTGTACCACTGTACATATTGGTATTACAACTCTGTACATGTACATACATCTGATTAACACTACACCCAGTAGTACTCATTTATATATTTTGTACTCAGTTTAATCACCTGTACATTGTATATTACTATACATTACTGTATATTACTATGTGCAGTCTTGTGCTGCTGGGATGAAATGCTCGTTTGGTCGCAGCTTTTGTTACACAGTAGCAGGAGTTGGTTGGGCTTGACGTGCCGAGACAGCTTGTACACAACCCGAAACCTGTCTGGCCTCACGTGGTATGAGGCTGCAATCCATTACCTGGAAGACAATAGGCCAGGGGAGGGGACTAACAAACCAACTCCAAAACACCAGAAGCCAGAAATGGTGGAAGGTTGGGCTTGGGGCCAGCGACCCCATCCTGTAAAAAACTCATTGCTACAAAAACGTCAAACTATGTGCTGTATAATGACACTACATTTGAATCTAATCTATCTAAGCATATTACAGGAAATTATTACAATGATGTATAATACACTATTTGTATCTATCAGTAAGTATATACAATAGACATAGTAGTAAATAAATATTTTTTTTAAACATAACAATTGCATGCATCCCATAAACACACCCATTACACCAGCACGGTATATAGTACAACGAATAGTAATAAGACACACACACCTAGTTCATAATACATGCTACATGTAGGAGGGACATACAGAGGGGCACATTGCCTTGTTTAACCAGATGGTAAAGTAATCCTATTCGACACAGTGCTGAGGTCAGGTCTGGGCACAAGGACCAAATACCGAGCAAGCCAGATGATAGTCAATGAGACATGGAGGGGTCAGGGCTCGCTACACAGAGTTTGAAAAGCCAGAATGCAAGCAATGTATTCATACGTCAGCCTATGGCCTACACAATAAACATAATCAATACCCCTGTCACAGACATCCTTCACGCATGCACTCATTTGTTTGTGTGAAATATGGGGACATTACATAGACATTCATTTTGTAACTAACCCTAAACTTAGCCCTAACCTTAACCAGTGTGGAGTCTTGAAATTGTCCTGATTTGACATGCATGCACACACACAGACACCCCCCCCCCCCCCCCCCCACACACACACACACACACACTACTCCTCAGAAACCTCCTCTCATTCACACACTTACTGTAAATCTTGATACACGCCCCCATATTTACCACAAGACAGAAAGATTGAAGTATCTCTCCCTTGGACAGTGTGGGCTGAGAGCGAGATAGACACACACAGAACACACGCACACACACACACACACACACACACACACACACACACACACACGCACGCACACACACACACACACGACAGAGGAACGGAAGAAGGGATGCACTCGTGGGACAAGTGAAATCTCTACTGGAATGCCTGTATAGACGACCCAAGAGGAGAAACAGACAAGAGGCAGAACAGACACGGTGAACGAAACAGAGAGGAGGAGACTTTCCGGAGATAAACTACATGAGTCAAAAAAACGAGGGTTAGAATATTGAGATGTTGAAGATAACTGTGATGCTAATAGTTACGATGGTGATGAAGACGATGCTGATAATGACGGCGGTGGTGGTGAAGGTGCTCGGGGCTGAGGTCAGGGGTTTGTCCAACAGAACCCGGCACTTGTATCTGGGCAGCGGGGTCACACTGATGCCCTCGGACATCCCTGACGACATTGTCTACCTGTGAGTACACACAACATACACACAGCATACAACCACACACACGCGCACACACACACCACACTCATTGTCCTTTTTTATGTCTGTTGTATTGTTAGGGCACATTTCAAGGAGAATGCCACCTTCTTCTTATTTCTATTTAAATAATTGATATATATTATTCCTGTACCCTGGGATAGTTTAGTCAGTATTTGTGAACATGTACCACTCTCTACAGTATACGGCTAGACAGAAGAAAGCTATTTGATTTGGTCACCTGG